>NC_041400.2:93784390-93914390 GCF_900747795.2 Erpetoichthys calabaricus | reverse complement strand
TTTTAATTTCTGGTACATGCTTCCTCAGTTGGTTTGCCCAGTTGATTTCATACAAGGGACGCTATTGGCAGATGGCTGAGAAACTACCCAACTTACTTTCTCTCTCTCTCTCTCTCTCTTGCGCTGACGTAGGGGGGTGTGAGCAGGGGGGCTGTGTGCAGCTGCTTTGTGAAGCGACATGCTGCACGGAGCTTCGCATACTTAAAAGCTCAAAGGGCACGTATTGATTTTTTTTATCTGTCTCTCTCTCTCTCTCTTCCTGATCCTGACAGAGGGGGTGTGAGCTGCCGCCTTCAACAGCTTTGTACCGGCGGTGCTTCGCATACTTAAAAGCCCTATTGATTTTTTTTTTGACTGCTTGCTTTGCACTCCTTTGAAAAGGAAGATATGTTTGCATTCTTTTAATTGTGAGACAGAACTGTCATCTCTGTCTTGTCATGGAGCACAGTTTAAACTTTTGAAAAAGAGACAAATGTTTGTTTGCAGTGTTTGAATAACGTTCCTGTCTCTCTACAACCTCCTGTGTTTCTGCGCAAATCTGTGACCCAAGCATGACATTCTAAAAATAACCATATAAACATATGGTTTCTACTTCGCGGATTTTCCTATTTCGCGGGTGGCTCTGGAACGCAACCCCCGCGATGGAGGAGGGATTACTGTATATGTAGATATGTATATATAAGTATATATGTTTATGTATATATATGTTTACATAACCTCTTTAACACACTACTTCTCCGCTGCGAAGCGCGGGTATTTTGCTAGTATATATATATATTGTCACACACGTGTGCATGGGAGGCAGCTAAAAGGTCTAAATGAGAGTAATTCCACACCAGACCAGGGGGTAATGGAATGCACTGACCTTTTTTCTCACTTTCCTGCAAACCGTTCACAGGAAATTCTGCCTGGCCCTAGTGACGTCACTTGCCCATTAGCAAGGACCCTATAAAGTTAAGGAGAGGAAAGGACTTGTCAACTATTTGGTGAAACAGCCAAATCGTCGACCAAGCATGTGGGTTTATCATGTAAACTTGCTGAAACCATGGAAGGACAGGGATCCCCATCCCTTCTCTGGCCAGCCCAGCTCACTCTTTGCTCACAAGGAGAACCTTAACTTTGGCCCGAATTTAAGCCCTAGGTAACGGCGGGAGCTGGAAACAGTCATCCTGTCCGTACCTGAGGTAGTGACTGAAAACCCAGAAGGACCTCTATTATTGCGCACAACATCGTGACGGAACCCGGGGTTATAGTTCCAGGGTGCTATTATCATCTTCCTGAAGCAAAAAGAGCTGAAGTGGAACTTGAGATCAAGCACATATTGGAACTAGGAGTGATAAAGGAAAGTTATAATCCCTGGTCTAGCCCAATAGTCTTGGTCAGTAAGCCTGATGGAAGTTGGAGGTTTTGCAATGACTTCCGTCGACTTAATCAAGTCTCCCAATTTGATGCCTATCCGATGCCATGAGTGGACGACCTCCTCAAGAGGCTAGGACAGGCTAAATACTAGACCACACTTGACATGACAAAAAGGTATTGGCAGGTACCTTTAACGGTAAGGCCGCGTTTAGCACCCTAGCAGACACTGGCAGTATCATGTCCTTCCATTTGGGTTACACGGGGCCCCAGCTACTTTCCAATGTCTGGTGGATAAAGTACTATGACCTCATAACTCATATACTGCTGCTTACCTGGATGACATTGCCATCTATTCCAGCACATGGAAGAAACACTTACAGCAGGTCCGAGCAGTATTGCGGTCACTAGGTGAAGCCGGACTTCGGATTAATCTGAAGAAATTCTTCTTTGGATTAAATGAAGCCAAATATTAGGGCTACCTGGACGGTTGGGGTACTGTGAGGACACAGTGTTCCAAAATTGATGCCATTTTGAGATGGCCCCGTCTGTGAACCAAGAAGCAAGTCCAAGCCTTTCTCGGGTTAGCGGGGTACTACCGCCAGTTTGTGCCTCGATTCTCAGAGAAAGCGGCACCCTTGACAGACTTAACAAAGAAGAGGGCCCCGAACCATGTGGTACTGTCTGATAAGACAGAGGCTGTATTCAGTGACCTAAAACAGGCCCTTTTGTCAGCACCTGTTTTAAGGGCACCTAACTTTTCTCTGGCTTTTGTTCTCCGGACAGACGTTTCGGACACACGTCTGCTACCTGGACGGTCGGCGTACTGTGAGGGCACAGTGTTCCAAACTTGATGCCATTTTGAGATGGCCCCGTCCGCGAACCAAGAAGCAAGTCCAAGCCTTTCTCGGGTTTGCGGGGTACTACCGCCAGTTTGTGCCTCGATTCTCAGAGAAAGGCACCTAACTTTTCTCTGGCTTTTGTTCTCCAGACGGACGTTTCGGACACACGCCTGGAAACCGTGCTGAGCCAGAATGTCAATGGTGTTGAACACTCTGTTATGTTCCTGAGTTGGAAACTGTTGGAACCAGAGACCAGGTATGCGGCAGAGGAGTGGGAGGCCTTGGCGATCAAATGGGTGATTACACAGCTGAGGTACCACCTCTTGGATCGGGAGTTCACCCTTGTCACAGACCATGCACCTTTACAGTGGATGGCCCTGCACAAGTAGACGAACCCATGGGTCACCAGGGGACTCATGTATAAACGGTGCGTACGCACAATAATATTGCATAAGCCCGTTTCCACGCTCACATCTCGATGTATAAAACCTAAACTTGACACGCATTTTCACACCAGCTAAATGCTTGACATACACAAGTTCTCTGCTCGGTTTTACAAACTGGCGGCACCCAGTGTCAAAGCAGTGCTTTTGTTGAAGTGTGGTTTCCCTTTCTTTTTTAGATCCACATTGGTGGCTGTCCCAAACATTTTTATGACTCTTGTGTCTGCTTTTTGTGACTATATATATAGTTGTGGGTCCTGGCCGGGACGCCCCTTCAACACTGGATCCATGGGAGCAGCCATGGGATGCACGCTACATCCTCCGGAACACTTAGTGGCAGCCCCCCTGGGTTGCATCGGGGCCTGTATTATGGAACACCAGAGCTCATGCTGGTTGGGCTCCATGGCCACCGCCATGGGGAGCTGCAAGGCTTCCTGAGCCCGTGTGGGTGACAACGCAGCCACACCCGGAAGTGCAGCCTAATTTAGGTTAATTATCACCTGAAGCACTTCTGGGTGGGTTATAAAGGGTGTGCCAGAGTCGGGAGGAGGACAAAGCTGCCCTGGGAGGAGTGAAGGGAGAGAAGAGTGTGATTTGGGGTCTGATTTACTTTTGTATGTTTTTGGGACTGTGTTAGGGCCAGTGGGACACGTTTTCTAAAGAAAATAAAGACTTTTTGTTTATTTAGCTTGTGCCTCTGGTGTCAGTCTGTGTTGGGTTGGCGCTAATATAGCGCCTTTATCACAATACATATACACTTCTGTACAATATATATTTACAAGTAATAGTTATACAGTATATTTTTACTGTCTACACACTGAGTAAGTATAGACACTGGTCTCTTCTTGACAACAGCTGAAATATTTAGTCAGTCCAACTAATTTAAAGCTGCTTACCCTTTCAACAGCATTCCCTTCAATGTATTTTTAAGTATGGCTTGCAATCTGCTTCCAGAAGTCAATGACCTTGGCTTTGCTTTCATTAAAAGTGAGATGATTTCCTTGCCACAATTAAATCAGCAGGTGTACCTCTTCTCTGTTAGCTGTCTCATCATTGTTGGTGATTGGGCTTATGATGATGGTGTCATCAGCAAATATAATGATAGAGTTGAAACTGGGTTTGGGCACACAGTCATAAATGAACAAGCAGTACAGAAAGGGGCACAGTACACTACCCGGCAGGTTGTGTGTACTGAGGGTCAGCATAGAGGACAGGCCTGTTTGTTTGAAAGTACAAAATCCAGAACATAGTTCTAAATTCCAAATTTATTAATTTGTTATTAAGCTTTACAATTACACAAGTGTTAAATGCTGATAGGTGGTCTACAAACAGGATGCTGGCATAACAGTTTTTACTATCTAGATGTGTCAGTATGACATGAAGTGCAAAAAGTGTGTTATCTTCTGTGGACCAATTGTGATAATAAGTAAACTGAAGGTGAGAGATGATCCAGATAAGCTGGAATATTCTGTTTAATATGTCCCAGCGCTAACCTCTCAGAGCACTTTGTCATGATTGGATTGAGTAGCACTGGTGTGTAATCATTTAGGCGGTCCACTTTTTTTCCTAAGCACTGGAATAAGTGATGTCCTTTTGAAGCTGGTGGGGATAACAGATTCTCTCAGTGAAATGTTAAATGCTTGTTATTGTATTTAAAGTGGACATAGAGGGCATTAAGTTCATCAAGGAGAGAAAATGTAGATGAGATTGTATTAGGCTTCATGACTAAAGTAAGATGATGACTTGCATACAGATTCAGCACTTCCTATACACAGATTACTCATTGTGCATGGGGCCCATGATTAGGGGACAAATGTGGGGAGGGGGCTTTTGGGGTCTTTACTAACCCCTGTCATTCAGGAGCTCCACTGGACAGCCCATTTTTGCCGCTTGGTTTACTTGAACTGAGTCAGATAACTCCTCCCACAACTCTAATCTTAACCATTGTCAAACTGGGCATATTGAATAACAGCCCTAAAGTATAATGTAAAACGATAACCTTCTCAAGAGAGAGGAGCTTTAGAGGTCTGCAACTTATTGCTATTATTACTGTTTTATTAATCGTCAAATTAACATTGATAGTCACCTCTTTTGATCATTTTTCATTAATGAGCAGAGAGAGGTGGCTTCAAGTCAACACCAATCAGGACTGAAAAAATGAAAAAAAAGCATGAAGAAGAAGCTTATATTGTACAGTACTTGTACTGTGTTTATAAATCTAAATTTATCCAACTTTCAGTAAGCTGGCTAACACTACATCAATTGCCGCTATACTAAACCTAGTGGTTTACTGGAGTACTGGAGTAGCATTATCTGTAATTGTTTTGATATTGAATGTTTAACAGATATTATTCGATGTTATAGAACCCAGCTGTGACATATTGAGAATTGTTTATTACTACCATATAGACCTCAGGATCAACACACAATGCTAAAAGGTGTTAATGTTAGTTGACATATTAAGTAAGTGTTGATGCACTGAAGAAACATTTACAAATTTCACCAACACACTGGCTCTCTAGTTTACTAATTAGTTATCGGCTGAATTTTTGAAAAAAATGCAAGTAGCTTTCACACACAAAAAGAGCAACTAGCACAGAATAATTCAATTGTTGGTTAATTTTATTATCGGCTAACATTATTGATTGAATTAATGCCTTATTGCTATCTGCTGTCATTGGAAGGGCAAAATAAAGTTTAGATAAATTCGTAAGTATACAGTAGGTGATATATTGACATATTCATTTTTAAATTTCTAAATATACAATTTTATTTTGACCTGGTATTTTACTGCATTAAGTAAGTTTATTAAGCATGTTCATTAGTAGTAGTAGTAGTTTTTATTTTAGTAGTAGTAGTAGTAGTAGTAATAGTAGTAGTTGTATTTTAAATTAGTATCTTTATTATTATTAGTAGTGGTAGTATCTTATAGTGGTTGTATTAAATTATATTAGTGGTAGTATTAGTAGTGGTAGAAGTATTAAAAACATTTTTGTAGTTATATCATGTCACAAGTGATACCTTTACTATGTCATGCAACAAAGAGTAACAGCAAATTGATACCCTGGACCATTATTATTATTATTATTATTATTATTATTATTATTATTATTATTATAGGCCTTAATTTGTAAAGGAAACAAATCAATTGGTATATCATTGCCATTAAATCCCATTGAAATCCAAATCTATATATTGCCCTCCAGATTGCAGCCACCCTTCCAGGTACCAACTTTCCAAAACTTAAGCTCATCAAGACATACTTGAGGTCATTCATTGCACAAAAGCCTACAAGCAACTTGGCCATCATCAGCGTTAACTTGAACCTTGCACAGAAGCTATTGTGTGATGACCTCATTCTGTAGATGACTTTGCCCTTCAGAAAATGTAGAGTTGTGCTGTTGTGATATGCAATAAAGAGAATGAAGAAACCCCTCAACATTCACTATCAAGTTTTGATAATTAAAAAACAAAAGTATTTGAATTCGATGTTAAAAGTTATAGTTAAGTTTGTGATGTCTGCTCATTTTTTATTTGTTTCTATTTATATATTTATTGTTCAAATTAAAGCTGTTATAAGAAATACTAAGGTAGTAGATTTAGGGAGGGATGGAGAGGGAATGGGTGGGAGACCACCTAAGAAGGTGAATAAACTTAATGGTCCAGTTTAGCTTGGGGCAGCACTGCTTGCGGATAGGTAGTCTGCTTAAACAGCATACAGGAATACCATGAAGGTAACACACCCAAACAACTTTTGTTGACTGGGCAAGTGTCAAGAAGAACATTTCTGCATTATTTCAACCTACCTACAAAATAAGGGCAACTGAAGTAAAAATACACCAAAATAAGTGACAGCTTTTATTACTTTAGGACACTATACTTAATATTGCCAGCTAGTCATGCCACCCATAAAGGGTTTAGTTTAAGATTACCCTTATTCAATAAGTCATCTCTTATTCAATAAGTCTTCTCTTTGCAAATCTTATGAGCTGTTTTTCCTTTCATTCCTTATGAAATTTGCTGAATAAATCCTTTTCAAAGGTCAACTAAATCAGCTGAGAGGAGCATGCTCTACCGGCTATAAAAACAGCCACTAAGAGCATGGAAAAGGAACAAAGATGTGGTACTTTGGATGCGTCTCCTTGCTACTAAAGTCTATCGGCTCATTCAGATCATATGTTATCCCTAAACAGTGCCTAATAGCGTATTTAAACCTTAAACGCTATATCAGACACTCGGCACACTTTGTGCAGAACTGCATCCATGTTTTAAAAGCTATTTATAACATAACTGTCGAAGAGCAGTTATTCCCGATGAAATGTTAATGCCCTTTCATTTAGTACAAGTCAATTGCATATATTAAAAAAATCTTCAGTGGCATTCTCTGATGAAATGGCATGCACAATTACCAGATGTAATTGGTGGTTGAAGCCATGAACATAAGACACAACTCAATTTATTGTGAATAAGTTTTTGTATGCCCCACTTTGACATTCAGACATAACACTAGCTCCCTCATAAAACTAAGTATTGTGTTTCTTCTGAGACCAGCATTTGAAAGCTCTTTGAGAACCAGGTTGGTAAGTGATAGGGTGACACATTTTTTAGTGCTTACTATTGTCATTAGCTTTTCATATATTGTTACATATTAAAGGATTTTGGCAATATTTTTATACCTGTTGGACCTTCAGTTCCATTCACCTTCATTGTAAATGATGACACTCAACTGCTTTGACAATTTTCTCTGTCATAATGTTATTCTGTACCTTCACTTTGAATGTTGTGAAAGGTATGCATAGGATTTCTTGGACCTGTAGTGAAAGCTTGCACTAGTTTTGTGTTTTTTCCTCAATGTATATTCAAATAAAGACACAAAACATCCACTCCCACCCTCTCCTCAATCATCAATTGAATCAATGGTGCCCCGCAGAGGCAGTTCATTAGAGTCAAGAAATCCAATTTCTATAATTCATGAAATGTAAGGCCTGCTTTGGGCAAAATGATTGACAGCTAACTAGTGCTGAAATTTGCCTGGCAGTAACACCATTGCCATTATCACTCCTGCTAGAGTTTTCAATTACTAAACCCAGTCCTCGTGAAAACCATATAGTAAAATTGATTCCAAATTTCCTATGTGAATAACAATAAGCTATTTCTGTTTTTTGTGAGTACTTAAGCTAATCCCTTCCTGTTTTACTGCTATTAATTAAAACATTTTTCATATTTGATCTGTGTCTACTCCACATATTTTCTTGTTGTTTTCTTGTTTTGTTTTTTTTTTTTTTTTGATTATTGGAATACATTTCTTCAATTAGTTTTGTGATTTGAAATCACTTTTGCATACTTAAAATACTCTGCATCTTGATTCACTGCTGTTTTGAGTAGCATTGTGTACAATTTCCATTTCCATTACTACAGTACATGGAGTCTGCTGCACGGTATGTCATTATAGTAACAGTACAGTATTCTGTTACAGCAGCTCTGTGTTTGTCTTTGTTGTTTGCTATTGTTTACTACTTTTTTATGGATAACTGAAAATGTGAGGAAGGACTTCCACTCACTTACATATGACAGCAACTGCTGGACCTGCGCCTTTTGTCTACTAGAGCATTGGATCTAATTGCTGGGCTGCCAGCAGAGATACTGCATAGACTTCAGGGGGAAAAAAACAGGTGCCCTACTTTACAATAAGAGAAGGCGGTACAGACCTTATCTGCCTTCAATTATCATGGGATATGTAAGATCGCTGGTGAATAAAATGGATGAGCTCTCAATGCTGATCAGGAGCCAAAGGGAATACAAACTCAGCAGTCTTATGTGCTTCACTGAGACGTGGCTTACAGCTGAAACACCAGAATCTGCAGTTGCATTGGATGGACTTAAAATCATGCGGGAAGACAGAAGCAGGAACAAAAGCAGCAAGAAGAAAGGAGGCAGAATTGCAGTTTTTGTGAATAAAAAATGGCGCAACCCCGGACACATCACAATTAAAGCAAAGGTATGTGACCTGACTGTTGAGCTGTTTGTGGTGGGCTTAGAACCTTATTACATGCTGAGAAAGATTTCACATGTGATTGTGCTGGCAGTTTACACCCCCCTATCCCCAAAGCAGATGGGTCATTTACAACAGACACAATATACTCTGTAATAAGCAAACTCTCTATTGACCATTCCAGTGCTTTCATCACAATTTCTTTGGACTTTAATCATATTTCAGTTTCCTCCACTCTTGCCATTTTTACCAGTTTGTAGATAGCATAACTAGAGAAAACAGGACCTTGGACTTGTTATATGCCAATGTCATATAACTCTGTTGCTTTGCCGCCTTTAAGCCGATTGGACTATAACTTCGTACAGATCATACTTATATACCCATTGTTGCCACCACCAGGACCGTGCAAGAATGGACAATGGAGGCTGAGGAGACTCTGAAGAATACCTTTAAAACACTGATTGAGATATGCTTTGTGAGTCACATGGCCAGGACATTGAATAATTGAGCCACTTAGTGGATAAAACAGTCCCCACAAAGACAGTGCACTGTTTTCACAACAACAAGCCATGGATAACAAAACAACTGAATATGAAGAAGACAGCCTTCAGAGCTGGAGATAAGGATGAAACGTGATCATAAATTACAACATAACAACATGAAGGAAGTGTGGAATGGGATGAGGACTATCACGGACTGGAAGCTGGCATTAAACATGCAGAGAAAGGAAACAAGAGCAAAGAAAATGAACTGAACCAGTTCGTCAACAGGTTTGACTTATTCTTGTCAGTACAAACCCCTCCCCCCCAATAAAAACACTGTGTACAAGATAAACAAGTTCCTGAATCCCAATTGCCATTTGCACCCTGCACGGCCTCCCCAACATTGATATCACATCTGTGGTCTCCAGCCCTCATCCATTCCCTGGACTGTGTGTCTCTGCTGATCAAGTAAGAAGAGAACTGGGCAAACTCATAAACAAGGCTTTGGAGCTGGATGGAATCAGCCCCAATGTGCAATATCCTTCAGCACTTCAGTTCTCCTTTTCCGTGAATTTACAGAAGGTTACTCAGTTGTGAAAAAATCCTGCGAGGTCCCAGTGTCAAAGAAAGGACATTCCAGTAATTCCAAGGCCTTCAGACCAGTTGCACGTACTTCATACATCATGAAGACCTTTGAGAGGCTGGTCCTAAAATAGCTACAACCCCTTGTTTCAGAACATCTAGATCCTCTGAAGTCTGCCTATCAAACTAAGCCATTATCTCAGTCAGGATAACGTTCTTTGACTTTTCCAGTGCTTTCAACACCATGCTACCTCATCGACTGGGGAAGAAGCTGAAGGCTTTGAATTTTGATGCTCCCATAGTCTCCTGAATCATGGACTACCTGACCAAAAGACAGCAGTTTGTGAGGCTGAAGGACGGTGTATCAGAAATGCTGGTATACAATACTGGAACATGTAAGGGAACTCTCCTCTCCCCCTTCCTGTTTACCCTCTACACAAAAGACTTCCAGCACAATACCAGCGCTTGCCATCTACAGAATTTTTCAGAAGACTTGTCCATAATTGGCTGCATTAATAATGGAGATGAGTCAGAGTACAGGAAAGTTGTGGAGGACTACAGGGACAACAACCTGCAACTAAGTATCAGCAAGACAGAAGAACTCTCTGACATGCCAAGAAGCCTCTGAGACAAGTCACCATTCAGGGGAAGGACATGGGAGTGGTGCAGAGCTACAAGTACTTAGGGGTTAACATAAACAACAAACTGGACTGGTATGACAACACATTGGCTCTGTATATGAAGGGCCAGAGCAGACTGTACTTGCTAAGGAGAATCAGGTCTTTTGATGTGTGCAGCAAGCTGCTGGAAATGTTCTAGCAGTCCATACTAGTCAGTGTGGTGTTCTACAATGCAGTCTCCTGGGCAATCTGAGCACAATGCCTAAAAAACATATCAGGAAAACCTTGCGCCATCACAGGACAAACCCTGATCACACTGGAAACTGTTGTGGAAACAGTATTGTTCAAATAAATGCATGCTATGTAAAATAATCCACTTTATTTTTAGGCACAGTGCACATAGCAAAAGAACATCAAATGCACTGTCTTTGATTTTATGCAAACACATCCAACCAAACCACTTAAACTCATTAAACAGTTTCAACCACTTTTCCAAGTAACTAACGCATGTTTGATAATCCAACTTAATCTCTGCTATGATACTGTCACACTCAGTCATTTATGTCCAGTGAATTCATAGACTTGCTGACTTTCAGCAAAATGAATGTTTCGTTTTAGTCTGTTTTACAAAACTTCCACTATTGCCTGAAAAAAAAACTCATAACCTCCATTACTAATGTTTCTTCCCTTTCAATGGCCACAGTTTTAACTGAGAAGATGGATATCACTGAAGGGAGAAACCAAAAGTAAAAGTAAAAACAGGAAGCTGTCTGACAGAAAGAAAATATTCTTCCAATGCAGGAAATAATTGCTGCAGCCTTTCAACAGGCTAAGTCATCTGGTTTTACTGTGATAAAGAAGATGCTGATATTAAAATAAACGTATTGACAAAAATTTTTCAAAGTCTCTGTATGGACGATGTAGACAGAAAAAACTGAATATGTTCAAAACAAGTACCACAACATCGACCTGCATTAAATTTATGCCATGATGGATCCAATTGTTCTTACTCAAATTTACTTTCAAGATTGAAAACACATTTTTAATGCTCTGAAAATTCACATTACTGTTGTCTCCTGCAAAAACAACACGTTTTGGTTACAGATCATATCTTTCCAGAATTTTCAACAGGTACTTTGATATTGTTTTGATATTGGTGTGTTCTTCAAATCAAGGACCTTATTCTGGGTACCACCAGCCTTCCAGTCAAAGTACTGAACAGCGATTAGAATTATCTTCTGCACACCATGATTGCTAGCATCTGTCAAAGCTCAAAACAGGAACTGTCAATTAACAATTTTGTAATTTCGGTAACAGCATGGGGACTAATTAACATGCTTTATTTTTACCTCAGTTTTGTTGCAGCACATGCAGTATTTTTTAGTGATTTCTGAGTCTCCAAACAACATGTACATCAAACCAACTGTAGCCTTTAGCGATACTATTGAGTTCCTAATATAATGTCAATTTGTTAGTTGACGTTGACATTCTGGCCATGTTTCTATGCTTCTTACTGTCAGCATGGTGCTGCGAGTCAGTATGTCCTTTATTGGCAACAAAACTGTGCACTTTTCTTCATTCTGGTTGCATCCCTCAATGAGGAAAGTATACTTTGTATTCATACTATCTGAGAATTTGCATTTGTTCTTACTAGAAGCCAAATTAATGAAAAGGTCACAAAATTAATAACCAAAACAAACTACAGATGGTCATCATTTTGACCATTGATATATTGAAAATATAGCTTGAATAAAAGTAAATAAATACATAAGCAGAATATTTACATAATATATACACTGGTGTAGCAGAAAACCAACCTTTGTGAGGCAGGGGGGGCTCCTCATAACCCTTAAAGTCAGCCACAAAAATATATATATATATTAATTTTTGAGAAGAGAAAAAAAAAATTGTGCATTGTTATGGTAAATTAAACAATGACAAACTGGTGTGTTACGTCATATGACATTATAGGCAACAGATGGTAAACACAATAATACTTTGCATAAGTTAGCTAGTAGACAATGAAGAGGTCCATCTTGATAAGAAAAGAAAATATCAAAATGTGGCACAAAGCAAGCAATAGGCAGTACAGGGTCAATGGTCACAGCAAGGTCATTCCCAAAATACCAAAGATAACACCTCTGTTTAAAGCATCAGTAGTTGGTGAAATGCTACCACTGAGTGTCATAAATGCAGATTATTGCACTGTACATCAGGCAAATCAAGCATTGCAGTGAACATAAATAGGAAATTCCTTTTCTCCTTGTACTCCTTTCCCACCTCTTCCCATTGCAGACGACCACAAGCTAATTTATAAAGATGTACAAAGCAACCTGACATCTCCAGACCACATAGAAAAAAAACATGCAGGATATGAATAGAAATAAGTCACTAATAAGAGTGAGGGTTCACAATGTTTTATCATTATTTGTTAATACCAAAGCAGTTTTCCTGCAAATTGTAACAAATAGGCCAGAAACACCATGGGTTTATGTAATTTAATCTCTGAAAAAAATTTGTTTGAATACTTTTTGGCTTCAGTAAAGAGGCACATGAGTTACAGAAAATCACCCAAGTAGCATTTTTCTAGACACAGATGAGAAGAAAAAGAGTTAAAGGAAGGAAACTGTCAAGGATTTCTCAGGATACCATTAGTACAGGTCAGGGTTTGCTCTTTTTAGTTTTTTTGTACCTATTCTTGCAACAGTTATTTTTAGCATTAATAGTTATGATCCAGTTTGGTCTGTTTTATCTATTAAGCTACTTATTGCTGTTATTAAATACGCAGATTAAAATTATTATCATTTTATTTTTTTCAGATTGCTATTCCTTTTCATGAATGATGCCATGTTGTTGATAGCAACTGCGCTATGCATGCAACATTGCATTTGATCTTTGAAACCAAAAAAAGGCTCAGTTTGCCCTGAGCTCAATTCAAATTTTGTCACTCATATGTGACACAGAACTGCCTTTATTTAGAGAACTATGAATAGCAAAAAATGACATGGAATCAAAGCCTTTCAGAAAGTGTTTACACTGCCCTCACAACAACTGCTTCACATCCAAACCGCCCACATCGCACTCACCATTCCTGTGTCTCCTGTCCTTTCGCGCAGTTCTTTTTATATCCAGAACATCGGCAGTGGAAAATGTGCACAGACTACCAGCTTTGATCTTTCATTTCTTGGTTCTTTTCCTTTCCATCATGAGCTTACAAATTTGCAGACATCCTGCACCAAAAGGATGTGAAGTAGTGGAACAACCATAGTTTGCATTTGTCTGACAAAATTGTTTTATTCATTTTGTGCTTGCGGGTTATCAGATATCAGATATCTTCGCAAAATTAATCTGAGAAGTCAAAAAAAAAAAAAAATCAGGAGGGGCCTCCACTAGATATGGGGATGGATATTTGAGGAGTAAACCGTAAGACAATTATTATATTTTCATATTATGTACATTAAAGAACCATCAACAGCAAATCAAATCAAATTAATAATATATTGAATTATTATTATAAAAGTAAAATTGAATAAATCGGACTCTGCAGCTGCATGAATAAAAGGTAAAGTACCACTTCCAGTTAGCGGAAATAGCCCAAAGGTTGACAAAAATCTATGTTTTGTACCTAATACTTGTATGCAAAATTTGGTTGACCTAAGTGAAAGCATATTCAAGTTATCGTGTTTACATACACACACACACACACACACACACACAGAGAGACATAATTCCAAAAATAGATCTATAACATCGAGATTCATCAAAATCTCGAAATGGAATTTTTGGAGGATTCCAATACTTTCCCTATGTATACAAGAAAAGCAGGGAGGTCTAAAACATCAAGAGTCATCAAAATCTCAACATCGAAATTTTTGGATGATTGCAATACTTTCCCTATACTTAATATACAAGAAGGTAAAAACAGATAAAAAGCAAAAAACAAGAAAGTCACTTTTAGCTACCATGTGAATGTAGCTTTAAAATACTCACTCTTTTACAAACCAGAGCTTTTTTACATTAACAACTCTATCCAAAAAAATAAAATAAATAAATATGTAAAAATGGTAAACCTCAGTCAGTCATTCATGCTAAATGCTAGGAATGCTAAATTGGTGTTCTATTGTAAATGTTTTTTTCAGGAAGGAGCCATCACCTCCACTATTTTGGGTATGAATTCTCTGCTATGCCAGTGCTCATGCATAATTTGAAACTACATAATACTGGTATTTAAGTTCCTGATTTTCAAATATTGCATTGTATTGTGTATATGTTGTGTTAATTTCTGAAATGTTATTAAGGTGTCAGTAACAGGTGTAACATGGGAGTATTGCATAATGAACGATGTATCACAATACATACCATATGTGGGCTAAGGGTATCGAGTATAAGAGTATAGATTGATTGGGTATGATTGATAGATTGGGTATGGATTTGAGTGGGTGGCAACAATGTACCTTGCTTCAAGCATTATCATTTAATGCACCGGCCTAATGTTTCTTTATTATTATTATTATTAGTAGTATTAGTTTTTTATGCAATGCCGGGAGTACTAATATATTTTGCCAACAACAGACAAATAAAGGAGCCAAAAAAAAAAGGTTTGGGGCAGTCCCCTGTATAATATTCCTGGCTGGCAAATGGATAAATTACTTGTACAGATGTGTACAGGTTTGAGTCCAACACAGAACTGATTTCAGATTGTCAAGATGGTGGTTTTAAAGGCAAGCAGAGGAAGTGACATCATCAATGTCATCCTAGACTGGAAGTGAAGTCATCGATGGAACCAGAAGTCACTTCATCAGGGCCAGGCGGAATTTCCCATAACTGGTCTGCAGAGAAGTGAGACGAAGAGTCAGTATACTCCGCCACCCCCTGGTCTGCCGTGGAATTACTCTCATTCAGGCCCTTTAGCTGCCTCCCATGCTCATGTGTGTGACAGTTTCTTTTTGAGATAAAATCTTGGGTGAGTTTATATGTAGTTATTTGTAATTGTATTGTTTTTCTGTCTTCTAATTTATATTCCTTTTTTCCCCACTTATTGTCATTAGTGTTTTTTCTTTATTTCTGTGTGAGATCAGTAGGAAAGTAGTGATGGTCACCCGTTTCTCTGGTTATTTTTGCCGCTCTCCTAGAGGTGGTAGCGTGTAACAGTTGCAGCTTCAGTTAATTACAAGTCAGTTTGAATTTCCTTATTAACAAACTCTGTGCACACTTGGGATGTGGGAGGAAAGCAAAATAAATACAGAGACCACCCAGAAATATGGATTAGGTAGATTCTTCTCTCTGATGTTAATCAGTCAGGAAGTAAAGCCTGGTCCCTGAAATTGAAACTCTGGCGTGCTAACCACTGTGCCAATATGCCAACCCATTTTATTGTACTGCTGAATGCCCTCATACTGACAGGGGGGCAATTTGGAATCACAGATTAACCTAAACGTCCTTTTATGATTTCACTCAACATCTTTTATGAAGTGAGCACCTCAGTAAGTGGAAAAAAAAAAAAAAAAAAATCACACAGTGCAGGATGGCTTTTTGTTTTCTGAATCTGAGAAACTCTTATGCAAATCAAATTATTTTGCTTGTAATTTTTGTTAATTACAAAATTAGTGAGATTGGTTTTAGGAAAACTGGTAAAAACCACCAAGCTGCGAAAATGAATACCATTAATTAAATCTAAATGGAAACCTAATCGCAAATTCACTGATGTGCAAGACGAGAGTCTCTCTAGCAAGCTAATCCTATCATCTAGTAAAATAAAATACTGAAGAATGCAGTTTGATTAATATCAAGCAGATTTCTGGAAAAATTCTTTTTTTATGCTAATAAAAAACATACATGATTGGGTTTATCCATCATCCAACCTGCTATATCCTAAAACAGGGTCACGGGGGTCTGCTGGAGCCAATCGCAGCCAACACAGGGCATAAGGCAGGAAACAAAAGCCCAGGCAGGGCACGCACACACACACACACACAAACACACACCAAGCACACACTAGGGACAATTTAGAATCGCCAATGCACCTAACCTGCATGTCTTTGGACTGTGGGAGGAAACTGGAGCACCCGGAGGAAACCCATGCAGATACGGGGAGAACATGCAAACTCCACACAGGGATGCGAACCCAGGTCTCCTAACTGCGAGGCAGCAGCGCTACTGATTGGGTTTATTCTTTATATAATTCTTCTTTCATACTTTGCAATGCACAAACTCTAAACTATTTTTCTTTGCAATGTTATTGTATTCTGTATGTTACTTAACAGTTTTGAATTGTCACTTTCAATTTACTGTAATGCTGTCTTCATGAGTAAGGTAACAGTAACAGAAATTTGTGGAAGACAATGTGCATTCTTAAACCCAAAAAAGAACCAAAGAAGTGTAAAGTATAAAAAAATAGTGGATTTATTATAAGGAGGGTTAAACACAATGAATAAATACCAAGGAATATAAATTACCTGCTGCACAGTAGGCCTTCCTAATTGGTGTTGGCTCGACTATTACTTGAGCACTTACCTTTCCATCAATACTCCTCTTTATTTCTGCCACTTTCCGCTATTTGAGTTTCAAGCTTCAAAATTAAACTCATTGAAAATGGTGCATAAGCCCAGGCCAGAAATCATGTCCATTTATGTCCAGGGAGTAACTTCTGGGGTCAAAAATGGACTTAGGAATTTTAAGACAATTTTTATACATTTTACCCTAGTGACCATAGTTGCCCCTGCAATCCTGGGCCTCAGTGTAAATTTAAAGGGCCAAGTTAACCTCAAGGTCACCTTCCCACATTAGCAGATAGCAACTGCCCATCAATAACATACAAGGACACCTAGCTGCCATCTTTGAGACGGGGGTCTCCTGTATCATTCACCATTGGCCAGTACCCTCCAAATCTTTCTATTACATTACAAAACTGAGAGTATTTTCTTTTAATCTTTGTAGATCACCCAAACCTAAAGATGGTTAGCCCTCTTCCACTGACACAGCTTCCAGCAGTATATAATCTTGTGAAATATTGTACAGCCAAGTTCTCACTGGGATCTCCTCTACACCTTTGCAAAATAGTGTAATAATAATGTAACATGCTATTCTCAAACCCTCTGAATCTTATCCAGGATTTATGAGGACCTGGCAGCTTCAGGCACAGTTGCAGGAAGCACCCAAGGACTGGAAACCAGCTAGTAGCATGGCTTCTCAGTTGTGCACATACCTACACGGGGCCAATTTGGAATCACAAGTTAATCCGACCAGCATGCTTTTTGGCATGTGATAGAAAAGTAGAGTATTTTGAGGAAAACCCACACAAGCACAGAGAGAATGGGCAACCACTCACTGAGAATGACCTGTTATGGACTTTGAACCCATGGTGCAGGCTAACCACTCTGCAACCCCATCAAAGTAATATGTAGTGAAATGCTGCTATTTTTTATTAATAATTAAGTATCACAAAAAGGGCACTGCATCAGAATAAACAGAAGAGATGGTAAACACAACATATTTATCAAACTTTTATACATTACAGTAAATGAGCACAAATCAGAATTATTTAGCTAAATAAGTCTTGTTCATTAACTCACCCCCATTCTATCCGTTGTTTTGTCCCATCTGTCGACATCCCATCAACAGGTAATCCTCTTAGCTTATCTTTTTCTTCTTTTTCCTTTAATAATCCCACCACTTTTCCTTAACTGTATTAACCATTCTTCCTCTTCTACCTTTCAACTAAAAGCATTTTTTTGCTATTATCCTGATTAAAAACCCATTCACCTATCCACTTTCTGAACCGGCTTAATCCAGTTCAGGGTCACAGGAGCTGGAGCCTAGGTTATAATATTATATATACGTTTACTCAAATTTCATGCTGTATTGTGATTGAAAAGTTTAATTGAAATATATAATTATTTTTTTAGGAATCAGTACTGAATATACTCTGGCTACTTCCTGCCCTGCACAGTTAAGAACATGGATAGATGTGTAGATTGAAAGACTAAAAAATGTGCAGTACTCACTGAGTATTTCATATTGAGTCAGGCTGTATAGGTCTAGATTATAACTAAGCCAACCCATTTGTGAATGGCCCGAGGGGCTGCACCAATCATATGATAAGAAGCTAAAATAATACTGGGAAGTTACACTTTTGTAACAGGGATTTCATATTTAGGGTGATTTTTGTTTTGACCTTCTTACAAGTATTACTCTTGTTGAGACTGCTGGTGTGCTTTTAGTCAGACTGAATGGTTTCAATAAGGCAGTGAATTTGTGATGAGCAGACTGACTGGTAAACTATTAATTAGTACCTGTCACTCACACTGGAGTCTGCTCATCAGAATTGAAGTGCCTGTTAGCAAATAAGGGATCTAACTGAAACTGAGCAGAGTAAACACAGCCCTGAGATCTTAAAACAATGCAGATATGGCCTGGTATTTAGGAGGAAACCACAGGTTCTTTAAAATGCGAAAATATGAAAATAAAGAGTAAAACTGGTGAAAGAGCGCCAAAGAAGACTCAAAGTAAGTACACTGGCAACAGTCTGTAAATATCTGGTTTAGAATATATAATCGTAAAGTGCATTACTTTTCAAATATCCCAAAAACTATGGTATGAAAAGACAGCAGCCTATTTAAACTTTTTTCCCCCAGAAGAGGACACCAATCCTCCCCTCAAACTATTTTGAAATGGCCTAAATATTTTGAAAGAAACCTCATTGTATTCAATATTAGGCTTAAAAAGGCCACCACAATCAATATGAGAAAAAGTATGTGGCAAAGGGACAGGATTGATCGGATATTGCCAGTTTTTTTTTTGGTAGAACTACAACAAAGTTGTTTAGGACATTCATTCATCTTTAACCAATCAAATGATGTCTTAAAGCCACGATTTAATGAAAAAGGTATACAAAATGTAATTTGAAGAAAAAAAGAAAACTCTTTATCCTTTACAAAAATATGTGCAAAGTCCTTTGAGCTTGGAGGGGAAAAACTGTCACCATTTAAATTTTTAAGGTATGGTGTTAGACCAGTATTAAAGGATATCCCATTCTGGGCCTTTGTGCACACGTTTGCTATTTTATTATGTCAGAGAATAACTGTAAAGCTGATTTATTGAAGGTGAATGACTGTTGCAGAATGACAACTTTGATGTGATTCCAGGAACAACAGAAAGCCAAGATTTCAGATCGACCAAGGTGACATTCCAGCTTGGCAAAGAAACGAAATGTGCATAAGGAATTAGCTGAATAATCTAAAAAAAAATGGTATATACCAGATAAATCTGTTTAAAGGGGAACCATTTCTTACATAAAGTGTTATTGGTACTTTTCCCCCCTGTTGGCCCTTCTCATGACCTACCTTTTAGAGTTTTCTTTTGAAGGACACAATGGACTGCGCTGGAGACCTATATATGAGAATGAGTGGTAACACTTTTGTTTAGGTATTGCAAAAATGCATCTATTACTCCTTTACTCTTATGTAACAAGACCTTAACAAAGGCTTTTTTGGTCTTCCTAACACATCAGTAAATAGGTGTGTCATCTCTGTGCAGTGTGGTATTTTGATATTATGGTCAAATTACTTGTTAATATAAATAATTCACAGGTTTTATACTGAATATGTAATATCAAGAGAAATGCGTCTCAGTTAAGCCACTTCAGAGCAATCCAAAGTGAAGTTCTGTTATTAGGTCATTTTGCAGAGATGAATAAACACTTTACCGATGCCTTCTTAGTGTTATGAAGACCCAAAGAAGAGTAGGTTAAGGTCATGTTATGCAACAGTAAATGTGTAAATAAACAGATTAACACAAAATTCAATCACATTAACATGAGCCATAGGGCAGTATAACCACACACAAGAAAAGAAAACAGTATGACCTGATGAGGCAGACACCTTTTGACTGTGTTCACAATTTGGATTTTGTTTTGGAATTATTTTAGACAGTTTTAGTCAAGATATTTTCTTTTGAAAAATGTACAATGTTTACCTGAATTACATTATGCTTTGTAGAAATTAGAGAAGAATAATGCATTTTCTGAAGAGCTGGGTTCCATTCCTAGTGTGAAATTTGAATAGAAACATTTTTCATCATTCCCTAAAGATTTTCTGGGGTTCAGCTTCTTGAATTTGTTGATTAAATTCAGAGATACTGCATGTATTTTTCACTTAATTTGTAACATGTATAGAAAAAACATGTTTTTGGGGATATATCTATAAGATAGCAGTTCAAAAGAAGAATAAAGGTTGTCAGCATAAAGATCTTAAATAGATACCTAGTGATTTCCATAAGATGAATGCTGATGTTAGAGAAAGTGGAGTTATGTGCTTATTATATCTGGACACGGCTAGCAAAAACACCCCTACCCTAAAATATTCTACAATGGTAAGAAATCATAAGTGACAAAAGGACCATATAGGACTGATGTTAGATTTACAGGAATTAGAATGAACAGAATGGACATAGCATTGGGAACATTTGAAGAAGAATTTCATTTCTATGTATATTCAAGCAGGTCTGGTTATATTGACTGCTTCCTTCAAAAATCTCAGGGTACATATTTTTTCAGCCCAGTACCAGAAGAAAAAGTTTGTTAATGCCATGGCACCTTTTTTTGTAGGTCTCTGTACAGCACAGAAAATGTTTTAGCACAAAGTAATTTTCATTTCCAAATGAATGACTTTACAGCTAAATGTTACCAGGAATTACAATAGTATCATTTTTATATCTCTCAAATGAACAAAAAAAAACTATTATGCCCAAACAATTGTGATATACATGCGAGAAAACAGAATATTGTCTTGTGTATGAGTAGAAAAATTTCCATGGACCAGAGGTTATGGTCATTGATAAACTGTGAGATGATCGCCACAGTTCTAATCATTGTGATGCAGTTTGCATAGGCCTGTTAAAGCTTCCACCCATTATGAGCCTGTAAGATCTCATACTTGAAAATGAAGGAAGAGTCTTTGCCATGCATTATTTATTGTTTATATTGACTGTGTATACATTAACCAGGATGAGTTTAGATGCATACACATTTCCCACCATCATAATATACAGCTCTTCACAATCAAATATAATATCAGCGGCTATGAATGGAATGATTTATGAATAAGCATTCCTACTCCTCTGGTCTACTTATGCAAGTTTGACCAACCCACTCAGCCAAAGCATCTAAAAGAATCTTCCTCAGATGAAGATGTCTTGGAATTCTGGTGCATGCTGATTGCCTTAGACAGTGTGTTCTTTGTTCAGAGGAGCTGTGCATGCTATGATAGTCTTCTCACTCATCCCTTTGCTCAGGGTTAAAAATAAAGTGTGAGATATTAGTCAATGAAGAAACCACGTCTGAAGCGTTTTACACACCATAGATAGATAGATAGATAGATAGATAGATAGATAGATAGATAGATAGATAGATAGATAGATAGATAGATAGATAGATAGATAGATAGATAGATAGATAGATAGATAGATAGATAATTTCTTCTTACTGGAGTAATTGCTTAATAAAATTTGTGTTAGGACAGAAGATATAAATACTGTATTCATATGTATTAATAGAAAAATGAGAAATTAAATGTTCCTGCTAATACTTGTTCCATCAAAGCTGAGTGTCTGGAACATCACTCCATGAATCAACAAAGAAACAACTTTAGATCATTTCAAATCCTGTGATCATACTGGAAAGTTAAGATATTTTAATCTGTGTAGTTTAACAAAAGTTACCAGTTATTTGGAATGCATAATAAAGAAGTAAGAGAATAAAAATGTAAAAAAGTGAGAAAAATTATAATTTGTCAGGAGAATATAAATACATAGTGTGGGAGATGGCCGGTCGTTCATCCCGGCCAATACCCCCAGGCCACTAGATGGAGCCCTCCCTGTAGCATGGAAGTGCCCCAAAGACCAGCAGGGAATCATGGACAATGGAGTTTTTATTCCCGACCCTGCTGGACACCGTGGGGCCCACCAGAGGATGCTGCAGGGAGGCTCAAAGACTTACATGTGCCCTATAACCCGGAAGTGCGTCTTAATTACCGTGACAGAGGAAACGACATACTTCCGGGATGAAGAAGGAGAGTTTTCATCCGACCCGGAAGTGCTAACGAGTCACATGGACAAGGTTTCATGAGCACTTCTGGGTCATGGACTATAAAAGACTGTGGGAAATCCCAGACGTGGAGCTGAGCTGGGAGGAAGGGTGGCTAAGTGTCTGGGAGTGGAGGATTGTGTATTGATTATTGATTTGTTATTGAGTATAGTGGAGTGGTGGTGCTTTGTGCACTTTATTATTATAATAAATATTCATCTTTGGACTTTTACCTGGTGTCTGATGTCTGGTCTGAGGGATCAAGAGGTCGACAGTGCCTCTATCTGTTACAGTGGCATAGTCGGCAGGATTCTCAGGCCATCGGTTTGGCAGAGGACCTGAATTTAAAAAATTTTTTTGGACAGAGAACCCCAAGAAGACAGCATCAGACACTCAGAGAAAAATCGCCAAACTCAACAGGTAGCGCTGCAATATAGTAGGCCTTATTGTACATCGGTCCATAATGGGGAAGAAATCCGGGAATAAGAATACCAAAAAGGTGCAGACCCTAGATGATGCCACGCGTCTATGGACATTCCTGACAGGAAGCGAAGAAGACAGGGCCGCGATTGACGCCGAGAGGACTTGAGTGTTACGACAGCGGGAGGGCTGTCGAACTTCGGACGCACAAGACAACCTCTATGATCTAAGAGGACATAATCGGAGTCCGGAGGTATGTGCCGAAAAGACGTCTGATGCGCCGGGACCTTACTTTAATTATTTTTCAGAGGCCTGTCTTCTTGAGTCTGACGAGGAGTCGGAAACATACTTCCCACCTGAGCAAGATGGCCGTGATGATGAGGAGTCTAGCCGATCTAGGAGTCTGAAATTTGAAAACCTATTCGACGAGAATAGTCACGTGGACTATCCCGGAGCAGGCTGGGAAAACCTAAAGGACTACAAACGAACACATGACCATGACGGTTTTCTTCCATTTGCCGAAGTAGGACACATGATATCTCCAGAAGGATTGTGGGAAGGAGAAGGTCAACGTTGTCCCATAGGTGAGGTCGCTGTTTCCCCGACGGAACTGAGCTCCCTGAAAGGGAAGGGGGAGGCAAACCAAGCAGCGCTATCCATAAATAAAGGTATAGAAGGACGGGATATGACTGAACGGTCTGCCGTTAAATTAGAAAAGGCAGATCACAGTCGGCCGGTGGCAGCACCCCGGCCCTCTAAAATGCGAGACTCCAATTCCCAAGAGCCTCTACGAAGCCCGTCAGTGCACGTGCCGACAGCGGACGTGCTCATTGGCTCCCGGCCGGTAGGTAAGGAGAAGGCGGAAGTTAACGTGCCTCAGGCCGAATTAAATAACTTTATGGACGTGCAGGTACTCAAAAAGTTAATTGAGCCCATACGTAGTTTCTTACAGACGCTGATGACGATTCAGAAGTTCATCGGGGAACTGGGAGAGATGGCCGAAGCGCCCATCCGGAAAGTGGATGGATTCCTCTGGCGTATAGGACGACAACCTCCCGTCTTATATGATTTGGCGGTACAGGTGGGTAATGCCGGTACCGTACATTATAAAGGGACACAGTGTGATCCGGGCGCGCGATTAGTAAGTAGCGGGTGCCAAGTCACTGCGAACCCAACAAGGGAATGTGGTACGATGACAGAAGGGGCGGTGGAAGCACCGATCGAACCAGAGTAGCTGAAAAGTGCTGTCTCTCGGAGCGATGCGGTGCTGAAGACGCCGCCTCTGGTTAGTTTAAAGTCAAAGGGCGTGCAGACAGTGAAAGTGCTCTCTTTCCCTAATAGAGAGACCCAAACTGTACACAAGCCCCAGATTAAGCAGGAGATCCCTAAAATAAAACGGGGGTCTCCTGACAAGTTGGATAAGGGGTTGGAAAATGTAAGAGCGGCCGATAAACCCATCTCAGCGGAGAGAAGGATGGAGCCAGAAGTACCATGGTGCTTCCCATCTCGCATGGGGAGAATATCAAGAGGACCACAGCTCTGCTACGAATGCTGCAGGCCGGGCCATCTATGGCGAAGTTGTCCTCGGAGGACAGGGGATCAGAAGAGTTGGTGATACAACGTTCCCCCTAGGTTCTCCTTGGAGTCTAGACGATGAAGTCCAAGCCCGGCACGTGGATCCTCTTGGAGAAAGACATTCCTCTCGGGACTGGTCGCTCCGAATTATAATTCTTCGCTGGGTGGGGAATACTGTGGGAGATGGCCAGTCGTTGATCTCGGCCAATACCCCCAGGCCACTAGATGGAGCCCTCCCTGTAGCATGGAAGTGCCCCAAAGACCAGCAGGAAATCATTGACAATGGAGTTTTTATTCCTGACCCTGCTGGACACTGTGGGGCCCACCAGAGGACGCTGCAGGGAGGCTCAAGGACTTACATGTGCCCTATAACCCGGAAGTGCGTCTTAATTATCGCGACAGAGGAAACAACGTACTTCCGGGATGAAGAAGGAAAGTTTTCATCCGATCTGGAAGTGCTAACGAGTCACATGGACAAGGGTTCAGGAGCACTTCTGGGTCATGGACTATAAAAGACTGTGGGAAATCCCAGACGTGGAGCTGAGCTGGGAGGAAGGGTGGCTAAGTGTCTGGGAGTGGAGGATTGTGTATTGATTATTGATTTGTTATTGAGTATAGTGGAGTGGTGGTGCTTTGTGCACTTTATTATTATAATAAATATTCATCTTTGGACTTTTACCTGGTGTCTGACATCTGGTCTGAGGGTTCAAGGGGTCGACAGTGCCTCTATCTGTTACAATAGGTTTTGAGGATGTTTAAATATTTAACCCATCTATTTTAACATTCATTTACATGTTCTCATTCTCATACTCTTTTTTGAATAACCAACATGACTTTATGTGAAAATCAATGTTCAGTCACCACAGGTAGTTTGAAAGATGAAGGATGGAATGATTAAATAGTGCATTCCTTAGTAGTACAACACCAGGCATTCACTTTAATATATAAACTAATGTTCCAAACTTTTAAATGATTGTTCCAAGTGTCAGACAGGCAGGCAAAGTAGTTTTAGCCAGGTAGTGTCCTGTAGTGGCTGATATAGTCACCAGAGCTATTGGTTCAGTTGCAATCTTGGATTCACCATGGAACCCTGAGAAAATAACTTAACCTGCTCATGCTCCAATTGTGTATGAATGTATTTAAAAAATGTATTTCAAAATATATAATACAAAAATGTATTTTTAAAAAAATCATAAAAAATTCTGATGTTTAATTCACTTTGCATTAAGGGCAGCAGCCAAATATATACTTAATAATGACAATCAAAAAGCAACATATGCAGCTTCAAGGGCATCTGTATAATAATAATTATTTCTATTTCATTTTATATTTGGCTAATGCCTTAAATCAAATCAACTTGCATGATCAGGATCAAGTGCAATTGTTTACATTCATTTTATATAATTGCAGGTTAAATGATTTCCTCAAGGTGACAGAGTGAGCTAATCAAATTATAAATTTAAGGATAAGTAATCTTCACTCCTCCCCTGTTTTGACTCACTTAATAAATTAATTAACTATATAATAAAATAAGTTTCATTCAGTTGAACTAATACATTCAGATAAGTGTCATCAGCATAGAAATAAAAATGAATGTCATGTTGCTTAATGATATTCCCTAACTGAACTATTCGGAGTGAAAATACAATCCCCATAAATGGACGTGGAGGGACAACAACTATCTAACAGTGGAAACAATGAGAGAGTGCTGCCATCATATCTTCCATCCATCCATCCATTATCCAACCCGTTAAATCCTAACTAAAGAGTCACGGGGGTCTGCTAGAGCCAATCCCAGCCAACACAGGGCGCAAGGCAGGAAACAAACCCCGGGCAGGGCGCCAGCCCACCGCAGGCCATCATATCTTTGAAATGAAAATGTTTATTATAAATTTAAGGTAGACCAATGAAGAACAATGTCTTTGTAAAAGTAATCTCAAACCTTTGTAAAGAAAAGCTATAGTCACTTGTGCCAAAGCCAGCTCTTAAGTCCAAAATCATAAGATACATTGGGACACATGTTATGGCTGTCTCTTTTTCATGGCTGTGGCAAAGACCAAACAGAAATGTTCTTTAAATGTGTTTTCAATATGTACAAGACTAAAATTCGGTAAGAATTTAGAAAGGAATTACAAACTTGAAGCTGGTTTGTAAATCTTCTAAAAACATAATAAAATTCTACAGATGGGAGAGCTCCTTACGGTAGCAAACAACTAAACCGATCTAGACAATTTTAAACATTATTATATTTACCATCTCAGTAGTTTATTTCTTGTGAAGATTTGCTTTCTGATTTGTCTTGAATGTACCAGTCTCCTGATGCTCCTAACATTTTTAGATTCTCTAACATGACGGAGGTTGCTTTCTATCTGAAGTGCTTCTATGTAACAAACTACTTATTCCAGTGGAAATCAGACATCCATTAGATATTAAATTAGGATCTTTTAAAGTTGACTAGACTTTCATTTTGAATCAGCAGTCAAACTATTTTTGTTAATAACGCATGTGGGTAGGTGTTAAATAATTTGATATTTGTCTACTTTTAGGCCTCATTAAACTATTGTAAGTATAGTAAGCATAACATTTTCATAAGTATACATATAGTATGTGACTCCTCTATGAATAAAGAAATTACTGTCATTTATAAGACCAGATGTTCTGATAAGGTTTGTTAAAAGGCAATTTTGGAATATATTAATAGCGGTTAATCTAAAGTATTTTCCATCCCTACAAATTATTATTGTTTTTATTTGAGGATGAAGACCATTCAAATAATTTTACTATTAAAGAAGAAAAATGAATGCATGTGCAACCACAAATCAGGAGTTCACTAAGAAGGCAGGGTGAAAGTAAAGTTTTATAGTTATATTGACAAAGAAAGAATGCTGCTACCATGAAGAAACAAAGAAAGAAGAAAAGGATGTAAGGCATGCAAAGTTAGATACAACAAAGGTTAGCAGATCATTATAGGAGACCTCACACACTGAGTCGATTCTGCCATCTTTTGCTCTGACAACTGACTGGTGGTTCAGTTTCTAGCGAACAGTGTCAACAAATGTGCTTTTTGTTTCAATTTTATAATACAGTTTAAGATCGCAGTCATGTGTAA
Organism: Erpetoichthys calabaricus; assembly: GCF_900747795.2. NCBI lineage: Eukaryota > Metazoa > Chordata > Cladistia > Polypteriformes > Polypteridae > Erpetoichthys > Erpetoichthys calabaricus. Next base: position 93,886,890 of record NC_041400.2, on the reverse strand, counting down.
CTAAAGAATTTAGACTCATTTTCAAGATCACCCATGTGAGGCATTGCTGATATTTTCACTGTCGCCTCTCTCTGTTCAGGTTCAAGGGGTGTCTCAATATGATTTTAGATTTTAGAAAACCTTTAAAACCTTTCAAAGAGTCCAAATCCTTTTGCAAGACATTGTATGATCCAGACCTCATCTTACTTAGTAACCACCATCAGAAAAGCTTTTTTATTCTTTGAAATATTTTATTTTTTGAGACATGCAGATCCTGTGCATTAGAGACAAATTGTACCACCTTCTGTACGTATTTTCCCCAACCCTTCTGGCTCGTAATTTCTACTGATATAAGCTGTGTTCGACAGACTTTCCATTTCCACACACCTAAAACATATTTTCAGACACTGAAAATTATTTTTATAAATTCTGACGTCAGAAAAATCATTTATGGATAATATGTGGACTCAACAAATACTGCAAAAACTGACAAGAACACTGGTGGAATCTGGATTTTTTGGTTTAATTTAGTCTATGCTTAAATTTAGAGAAAGACTGGAGAATGTTTAAAAAGATGCCGTAAACAGTACCCAGTTTGAGGGGGGGGGGTCTTTTTCCTAATAAAAATTCAATTTCTAGTATGAACAGAATGCGATTTCAAACATTTTCATTAGAAATGCTCAGCTGTATGCATACAATGTTAGGTTAATTCTTACGCTGTACTCACAGTCTTCAAGGCCATTAGTGAAAGTGTCACAGTGGCTGAATGTCTCTGTAACAAGAAAATAATCTTCTTTGCTCATCCCTTCTTCCATCTGTCTCCAGCTCTGAAAACAGATATACTGAGCTCAGTTGGCCCCACTGGACCAATTGTGACACAAAGCTTTCAACACTTTCTGGCCTTTCACAGATATGGCCATTTATTGGCGAAGACAGCTCTTCGGTTACCATTCATCTTCCTGTCCTTTCCTCTGTCTTGTATAGTGGAGTCATGGATTTAAACCTTCTGTTATCATCTTCTACACCTCCCCATTTCAGCGTGCTGTTTTCAACGCTTGTCTTAATGCTGCACCAATGAAGCCAGGAAAAGGGCAGAGGCTTTTTTTTTTTTTTTACTTTTCTAATCTCAAGAACTTCACAATAGCAACACCCTCACCTTTCATATGAACACAGTTGTAAAACGTCAGATCAATGCCTAATTTGAAGAATTCCATATTGACATGAATTCATAAAACCAACAGTAGCCACACTTACCTGAGGAAAAAGGCATTCTCTGTTACACAGTCAAGTTGTGTTTTGAATTCAAGCAAGGTCAAGGTACAACAGAAGGGACCCCTAAACTCTATCACATCATGGAAGAACGACCTGAGCCGAGAGTTTCAAAAAGCTGAATGACAGCTTCAAAAGCATGGACAAGTGTTACAAGGTTATGGAAGGCTGACTGTAAAGATCAGCAGTTAAGTGTCATCCATGGAGACATTTAAACAGGCCTAGTAAATATAGTGGAAAGTGAAAACAGAAGCAAAGTTGGCACAGTAAAAACAGTATTGCCCTCCTCTTCTTAATAATATTGGAGGAAAGTCTTTAAATAACTCTTTAGCATCTTGGACTGTTGGGCTCACAAGGTGTTGAATAAGATAATATTGTACAGATGCAGCAGTGTTCAACCTGTCTTGGAAAGGATGCCATAAGATTACCAAAGTAACATTAGCACTTCCTGCTGACTTTTGTCGACGTGATTTGAAGTATGCAGATGCTTCATAGGAGAAACTGTCTGATCATGAGTTTCAGCAACAAGAGTATATTGCAATATTCAAGTTTAGTTCATCTTACTTTACCTTTTTAAGTAAATCTACTTCCTTGTAACTTGCATGCCATTAGCTGTACGTTGAAGATGTTCTTGTTTATTCATATCTATAACAGCTTTGTCCAGATAGATAGATAGATAGATAGATAGATAGATAGATAGATAGATAGATAGATAGATAGATAGATAGATAGATAGATAGATAGATAGATAGATAGATAGATAGATAGATAGATAGATAGATAGATAGATAGATAGATAGATTTATTAATCCCAAGGGGAAATTCACATACTCCAGCAGCAGCATATTGATAAAAAACAATATTAAATTAAAGAGTGATAAAAATGCAGGTATAACAGACAATAACTTTGTATAATGTTAACGTTTACTCCCTCAATGAAGAATTGTTAGCATATCTGTGATTACAGGGCAAAGAAAAATCATCTTGCTTGGTATGCTCCAGAGGCATCTTTGTTAAACAAGTTTCTTATATACTTGCTGCAGTCCTGGGAGCCCTTGTATTCTACTGATAGAGTGAACCAGGGATCAAGTAAGAAGAATCAGAGATCAAGGATTTTTCCCTGTCAACATTCGAGTGAAAACCATTCAGTTTGTTTGGTTAGTTAATAGCTAAGCTGTCTAAATATTTCGTCCAGGCACAAAAATGTATAACATGTTCTTTATCAACTACATGACTTGAAAGTCTGGTTCAGATTCCCAAATTCTCTTCCTGGGTTATATCCGAAATGCATACCTCTTTAATTTATAATGATGTCCTTGAGTACTTAATTCAATATTCAATCCAAAGAATTCTGTTTTGTCAACTATTCAATTAGGTTCACAGAGCTGTCTTATCTTAAAATTAGATGGGTTTATACCTATTACCTAATCGAGCAGGACATATCCTCTAGTACAGGGATGCACTCTGATCATCTTTTCTGCTAGGCCAAAATTTAACAGGAAACTCCACATCTACTCTCATAACACATTAAAGCATGAAGTCCCCAAAATGTTTTGTGTTTACAATATTGGAAGTTTCTGATACTATAAAGTTGTCATTTAAGGAAAGGCATTGACATTTAACCAATCAGTTTTGAAGTTAGCTTCTAACATAATTGAACAGGAAGTCTACTGTATGTGAGAAGCCACACAAGTTCACATTCTTTAATATCAGTTTACCTTAGGAACTTAAATGATGACAGGTTTTCCCCTTCAAGTTTGGAGGATTTTGAATATTTGTGTGTGAAGGATGAGGAAAGGGTCTGTTTTTCTTTGAAGTGTGTATAATGTCATAAATCAGGAAGAACATAAAAAGGCAAACAAGATTAACTGTTTGAAGATAAAGACCCTTCATCATCTATCAAAATGTAGGCAATATTCTATTAGTTTGGAGGAAAAATAGGGCATTTTAATTCCAAAGGTAAGTAGAATTTTTAAACCCTTAATAATGCATATAAAAATTGTCTACCTTCTTACATACAATTCAAGCTTTGTGATGTCAGCAGCTAATTTAAAAGCAGATTGGTTGAATTTGAATGCCCGTCTCTGAATGAAAACCTTCACGTGGCTCCAGGTACAAAAGAAATCTGGCAATCTCAGAATCCACCAGAACGTAGCGTTAATGAGAACTATAAGAACTTGAGGAAACAGAAGACCACTTAGAGTACATAAAACTTGTAAGAGACATATTGATGATGATACGGATTATAACTTAGAATTTCATTACAGAGTACTCATAATTCAATGGTGTAACAGATATCTGTTTAAAAGCAACTTCAGGGATGCCAGGGCCTTTACAAATGTATAGCCCAAGGACAGCTTATAAATAGCCCAGGAGAGGTGTCAGAGCGAGAGGGTTAGATACATACCGGGTGTATGGTGTCCCCTTAAAGATATTTTGAAGTTATAGATTGGGTATTTTAAAACAATAAGGATCATATACAAGTGCAAATATTAGTGGAAGGGGTGTCAGATTGATGAAAAATATGGTGTAAAAAAAAAAATACAACATTATTTTTAAAAACGTAGCTCAAAAAACCACAACTCCTTGCGGATGACAATCAAAGATAGCAAAATTGGAAAAGAAAAACAAAGACCTGGCAATACGGAGCAACGTGGAATGTTTGGCCCTGAGGAAGATGTTAACCTGAAATGTGTCGGCCTGAGGACATGCTTTGACACCTGGGGCCTCATGCATAACGCCGCACGTAGAACTCACACTATAACAAGGCGTAAGCACAAAAGCGGGAATGTGCGTATGCACAGAAAAATCCAGATGCAGGAATCTGTACGTACGCAAACTTCCGCGTTCTTCTGCTACATAAATTCCAATCAGCGTGAAAAGTAACGCACGTGCACGCGCCTTCTGTCCCGCCCCAACTCCTCCCAGAATTACGCCTCTTTGAATATGCAAATCAATATAAATAGCCCTTAAGCTCAGCCTTCTCTGAAAAGGCAATGGGAAAAGCACGGGGAAAAATATAAGAATTTCAGCGAATACCAAATGGAGGCAAAGGAAAAACGTACTATTTGTTGGTTTAAACAGTGGTATAATCAACAAAATGAAGTTGATCAAGTGACAGAATGTCGGAGAAACTCGAAGGCTCAAGTTCACAAAGTCGCACAGTGCCTGAAATAAAAAAAAAATCACATATCAAAGTCGCCGTGAAAAGGCAAGTCGTAGCCCACCGTCTGAGTGTCATATGAAAGCTTATTAGGGTACAGACAAAAAAAATAGGCACACAGTGGGGAAAAAGCACGAAATGTCAACTTTAATCTCGAAATTTCCACTTTAATCACGTAGTTTATTTTGCCATTAAAGTAGAACGTCATAAACTTCATCTTAAAATCGTTTAATTTACTAGTTTCTCAAATCCCATTGTAGCTAAAGTAGCACATTAAATGCTTTGTTCTGTATTTGATCTTCTATGTGCTCTGTGTGTGAATCACTACCTGCTTTTTAAATGGGCTTTCTTTTTCTCCGACAGGACACAGAATCCATTACATTCGTGATATTACAGCTCTCTGAATAATTAAAATACTGAGATGTATACATGATATCTTTTTCATGATGATAGGAGTTAAAGCATGTTATTAAACATGGGAACACGGTGGCGCAGTGCTTGTTCAAGTCTCACGCAAGAGGCTTGCTGTGCCATGCACGACCTTCGATGAAATAATTTATTGCAGCAGTACTGTCTCTTTCAAACGTACTAACCTCCAATTCCTGTCCTTACTTTTCTTTCTCCAAATACCCAATCGCCACACAATCAGCTCTGTAATAGACGTGAAGCCATCTGTAAGCTTAGAACACAGATTCTTCAAAACTTTTAAGGAACATCGAAATATCTTCGTAGTACATGTTTAATTATTCTATCCGTCTGTCCTTCCAGTGTCATGTCAGCACGACCAAGAATACAACGCAATTCAGGAACAATCCATTAACTAGCTAGCGCTGTGGCACCGTGTCCTCACATGTTTAATTATTAACAATACAGATTATTTAAATGAAGTTAAAGTTTTATCTGTATAATATAATCAACATATTTTGCTGCATTACATCTTAAAAATGATATCGTCATCATATGTAAATAAGCGCTTTATAAAGTGGCGCAGGTTGTGCAATATTATAACTGTAGTGCAAGTTTACAGTGAGGTGATTGTACTTATAAGTCCAAACAGTTCTACAAGGAGCACTTGATGGACTGATTTAGTGCGTTTATAGTTCTTGGGATGAAACTTTTTCTAAACCGCGAAGTCTGTACAGGAAAGTCTCTGAAACATTTTGCCGTGGCTCAGGCAGTGTCTGCTTCATGCTGTATACCGATAATTCTCTTTCCGATCAGCTGCTGCTGTGATTCCCCACTCAGATACAGTGATATAAATACTCCGAGTGGTACAGTGAGAGTAATATGGAAAAGATGATCTGCTGTGGCAACCCTTAACGGGAGCAGCTGAAAGAGGAAGAAGATGCATTGAGAGTAACAACGCTAAAGCAGTTATGGTATTTGGAAAACTATGGCTATTCCCTGGACCATTATATTGCTGCAGGTTAATTACAATCAGATGCATTACACTAATAAACAATATGCAGTTAGTTTCAGTGTACTGTATTTATAAAGCCACGTCAGGAATGTGGATCTAAGAAAGAAAGATTGACCACACAGGAACAGTAGCACTGCTTTGACGCTGGGTGCTGCCAGTCTGCAAAACCGAGCGGAAAAATTGCGTACGCCAGGGCATGAGGTACCGTGGAAAAGTGCGTGGCTTTACGCCAAGTTAGTTTAGGTTTTATACATCGCGATTTGAGCATGGAAACATTCGTACGCAACATTTCTGTGCGTACGCACCATTTATACATGAGGCCCCTGGTTACTATCAGATTTCAGTATGGAAGACATGGCTTTAATGTACATTTGTAAATGTGCTGGTAATAATATGGCTATTAACTTTTAAAAATTGAAACTTTGGAATTTTTTTTCAATTTTTTTTTATATACAGTCATGGCCAAAATTATCGGCACCCCTGGAATTTTCCTTGAAAATGCACCATTTCTCCCAGAAAATTGTTGCAATTACAAATGTTTTGGTATACACATGTTTATTTCCTTTATGTGCATTGGAACAACACAAAAAAACAGAGAAAAAAAGCCAAATCTGACATCATTTCACACAAAACTCAAAAACCAGGCTGGACAAAATTATTGGCACCCTCTACTTAATATTTGGTTGCACGCCCTTTGGAAAAAATAACTGAAATCAAGCGTTTCCTATAACCATCAACAAGCTTGTTACTCCATCCATCCATCCATCCATTTTCCAACCCGCTGAATCCAAACACAGGGTCACGGGGGTCTGCTGGAGCCAGTCCCAGCCAACACAGGGCACAAGGCAGGGAACCAATCCTGGGCAGAGTGCCAACCCACTGCAGGACACACACAAACACACCCACACACCAAGCACACACTAGGGCCAATTTAGAATCACCAATCCACCTAACCTGCATGTCTTTGGACTGTGGGAGGAAACCGGAGCGCCCGGAGGGAACCCACGCAGACACAGGGAGAACATGCAAACTCCACGCAGGGAGGACCCGGGAAGCGAACCCGGGTCTCCTAACTGCGAGGCAGCAGCGCTACCACTGCGCCACCGTGCCGCCCTTGTTACTCCTCTCAACTGGTATTTTCCGACCACTCTTCTTTTTCAAACTGCTCAAGGCTTCTCAGATTTGAAGGGTGCCTTCTCCCAACAGCAATTGTGAGATCTCTCCATAAGTGTTCAATCGGATTTAGATCCGGACTCATTGCTGGCCACTTCAGAACTCTCCAGCGCTTTGTCTTCAACAATTTCTGAGTGCTTTTAGAGGTATGTTTGGGGTCATTGTCCTGCTGGAACACCCATGACCTCTGACGCAGACCCAGCTTTCTGACACTGGGCCCTGCATTGCGCCCCAATATCTTTTGGTAGTCTTCAGATTTGATGATGCCTTACACACAGTCAAGGCATCCAGTGCCAGAGGGAGCAAAACATCCCCAAAACATCTTAGAACCTCCACCATGTTTGATTGTAGGTACTGTGTTCTTTTCTTCGTAGGCCTCATTCCGTTTTCTGTAAACAGTAGAATGATGAGCTTTACCAAACAGCTCTACGTTGGTCTCATCTATCCACAAGACGTTCACCCAGAAAGATTTTGGCTTCCTCAAGAAGATTTTGGCAAACTCCAGTCTGGCTTTTTTATGTTTCTGTGTCAGCAGTGGGGTCCTCCTGGCTCTCCTGCCATAGTGTTTCATTTTGTTCAGATGTCGACGGATAGTTTGAGCTGACACTGTTGCACCCTGAGTCTTCAGAACAGCATGAATATTTTTTGAAGTTGATTGGGGTAGTTTATCCACCATTCAGACTATCCTTCGTTGCAGTCTTTTATCAATTTTTCTCTTCCGTCTACGTCCAGGGAGATTAGCTACAGTGCCATGTGTTGTGAACTTCTTGATTATGTTGCGCACAATGGACAAAGGAACATGAAGATCTCTGGAGATGGACTTGTAGCCTTGAGATTGTTGATATTTTTCCACAATTTTTGTTCTCAAGTCCTCAAACAATTCTCTGCTCTTCTTTCTGTTCTCCATGCTTAGTGTGGCACACTCAGACACACAACAGAAAGGGTGAGTCAACTTTTCTCCATTTTAACTGGCTTCAGGGGTGATTGCTATATTGCCAGCACCTGTTTCTTGCCACAGGTGAGTTCAAATGAGCATCATATGCTTGAAATAAAACGATTTACCCACAGTTTTGAAAGAGTGCCAATAATTTTGTCTGGACCATTTTTGGAGTTCTGTGTGACATGATGTCAGATTTGGCTTTTTTTCTCTGTTTGTTGTGTTGTTCCAATGCACATAAAGAAAATAAACATGTATATACAAAAACATTTGTAATTGCAATAATTTTCTGGGAGAAATTGTGCATTTTCTGGGAAAATTCCAGGAGTGCCGATAATTTCGGCCATAACTATATATATTTGGAGGTCTGTAAAGTTTTATGTAACTTTTCTGCTGTTTCCTTAACAAAGACATTAATAATAATCGGTCTGACATACATCATTGTAATCTCTTAAATTCTTTTCAGGTTTTTGAAATTTCCTTTTGTCACATGGAGATTAAAGAAAATATATTCCTCTTTACATGCTGCACATTTCAAACCTCAGTGTAATGACTTACTTTCTGCAAACAGATGATAAAAAAATGGAAGTGGCTCGAGCTCACAAATTGGCCTGAACCAACACATTAACTCTGAAAATCCAGCGGTAAAACTGGTGTCATAGACCTTGATAGCAGAAAAGCTAAGCAGTACAACAGACTGAACTCTGCAGAGTCAAATCCTATTTGTTCAATGATGTTGAGCAAGTTGAAAAAGCTGCCTGCACACATACAGCAAAAAATGCCTGTGTAGTGTCAGCACAATCGAGTGATCTTCAGTCAGACAGACTGAGTAATACTGAAGAGTATGACCTTGAAGAGTTCACCCTCCAAAGATGGAAGGAAAACGAGAGGAACATTTCTGAATTAAAATAAAAGGTACTTGGGAGGTTGGCAACTTGCCCAACATTATGACTGCACATCTCACCTTCAGATTCTCTTTCATGTTAGTTTACTTTGATAGTGGGAGGCAACAAACCTTTCAGTCCACCTTTATGGATTCTTTTCTTTCTTTACATTTAAGGAACACATCTGGAAACAGGAGTCTCCACAAACTACACAAAGCCACCTTGAGCGGCCGTGCTCGAGGAAAACACAAACAGGGACCTAATAACCAGGTCACACCTTAAATGTCATGCTTAAATTTCATACAACCATTGCCCAAATGTACTTTGCTTTTCTTCAAAGGACTTTGCCACAAAAAAAAATGATCTGAATAGCCATAGGGTAATCCCTAAACATACAACCCTGTATCATGTGTGACACCAGGATTAATGCTGCTGCTGCTGCCTATCAGGTCAGGGCTGTTCAAACTCATCTGGAAATGTCCTATTCCACAGAACCTCATTATCACGTTGATAAAACCAGAAGACCATATGCTGTTTTGTTTGCACACTTTGTCCGAACAATAACATTTAGGAAGCCAAATTGTTCCCAACAGAATAATTTTCAGAACTTATGGTAGTCATAACTACAGTAAATAAAGAGTACAGCATCTCTTTGTGTGTGCTGACTTACTGCTGATCATCCATAAAATGTAAGCTTATAAAAACTCCTGAACCCTCATTGATCTATAACCACAATTACCTAGCACTTCATGTACAGAAGAATTATACTGTATGCGCGAGACCATCAACTGATTATTTTATGACCTTGCAATATCATGGTGAGCCAGGGCAGAAACCAAGTGTGGATAAGATGCCAGTTCACCGTAGGACACAGTCATCATGGAAGGAAACTAAAGACCCCAAAATAAAAGCCACTAATATACAAGGAGAGAATGAAAAACAAGGAACCAGACAGGGACATCATTATGTATTATTTAAAAAAGAATTAGCTTCTACTCTACATTGGTTTATGGGCAGCAAAGTGGTAACTGATGCTGCTTGTCAGATGCAGCATTTTGATTCCTGTGCCCAGATGCTGTCTGTGTAGAGTTTCCACATTCTCCCTGTTTCTCTGTGGGTTTTTACAAATGCTAAATACAGATGGAAAGTTAAATTACAATGATAAATTTGCCCTGGGGCAGTGGACATGATGCAGTACTTGGTCCCTGTGCAGGGTTGGTTCTTGCACCACCGCCCTAAGACCATGAATTGGATTAAGTGAGTTTGATAGGGTAATGTAATGCTATAGTTGTATATAGAGTTTGCTATTTACCATTTTAGGTTCAACTTGAAAGTTACCGTATATACTCGCGTATAAGTCAGGTTTTGAAACCCGAAAAATCGATCATAAAATCAGACCCTGACTTATATGCCCGTTCAAAAATACGACACTTGATTTTTTTTTTTTTTTTCCACATCTTCTTGTCTCCTCCAATCTCACACCAGTTTCTCAGACACATCAAATTTTGCTGCAGCAGCACAGTTACCAATTTCTTTCGCCACTTCAACGACTTTGCTTTTAAAACCAGCTTCATCTTTTCTTCTGATCAAACGCTCCATCGTAGATAAGGGATGATCTCACGATAAAGGTGTATGAGGGTGTGAGATACAAAAAACACAAAATAGTGCAAATGTTGCTTTGGAATAGTTCGGGTATTACCGTGTGATCACGTAGGCACAATACATTGAAAAAAAAGGCAATGTGCTCTGTGGTTACTCTCTCAGGTGGGCATTAGCATATCATAATCTCTTGGACCAAAAGCGTGAATTTTCTGCATTTGAATTATATAACCGACATTATAAAATACCAGAAATTATACTGTAAAATCAAGCCCCAACTTATCTGCAGAAGAACTTAAACGCGAGTATATACGGTACTTGCAATCCTGTTTTCTAATTTTCTGCATTTTTTTATTTTGATACTGTGAATATGAAGTACTTTATTTTATATGGCAATGACTGAATTCTTAAAAGCAATAGAATATTACAGTAATATAACTGGTATCACAGCGATGGCCAACTCCAGTCCTGGAGGGTCATAGTGGCTGCAGGTTTTTGTTCCAATCCAGTTGCTTAATTAGAAACCAATCCTCAGCAATAACAGATCTTATCTAATTTCATAGATTGTTAGTGTTTTAGCTCTACCGTGTCAATTCATTCTTAAGCCATAGATTTTTTTTTTTCCTTTTCTAATGATACATGTATCATCAAAGTGATTTGAAGCCTAAAATGGAGGAGCCATTTTCAGTTCTTCACTTTCTGTTCAGTTTCCTTCTGAGTACTTAATTAAACCAAATAGTGAATGATGAATACACACAGGTGGAAATGGAGACAAGCTAGATGTAGAAGTGCTGGTTCTTTTATCATTTGCATCATATTGCTAATAAGGAGCAGTTAAAACAATGAATACAGCTGTTTAAGATGAAAATAAGCAATTAAGGGTTCAAGAATCTTAACATGCGAGACAATTAAAATGAAGCAGAAAAATGGCACTTGAGCAATTAGTACTTCATCAATAATGAGTAATTTCTCATGAAGCAATTGGGTTGGAACAAAAACCTGAAGCCAGTACAGCCCTCCAAGACGGTTGTTGCTCAGCACCAATTTCAAAGGTGTGAGTTTTAAAAAGCAAATACATTAAATGAAGTGAATTAGTCGCAAAAACTAGTCACTAATTGAGAGAATAGTTAGAATGGTAACCTGTAGCCACTGTCGCTTTCCACATTCAGAGTTTGCCACCCCTGTCAAAGACCATCCCATAATTTGGTTGCTACAATATTCACCTTGAATAGTACTAAAGTATATACAATCCACTAACACATACACACGTGGAAAATGACATTTTTAAAATCCTAGCCGTCTATACAGAATCTGTCAGAGTGTTGCTGAGACATATTTTTAAACTGCTGGTCCAAAAGATTTATTTTATAGAGGTTTTTACAGTTTTCTCAGAATGTCGTAAATATGAACAAAAAGAAAACTGCAGTTACATTGTGCTCCCCTATAATTTTTCACTGTGCATTTTATAACTTCTGAAGTTCTGTAGTAAAAAAAAAAATTTAAAGTGCTGCACTGCCCCCTTATGGACTAAAAATTTAATTGCATAACTTATAGTTTCAGCAGGGTACAGTAAAACTAACTGAGAACAGGTTCAAGCTTACTAACTCATTTTTAAGTTGTCTGACATTACTGTGTATTCATTTACTAGAAGGAGTACAAGAAATAATTTGCTGTGCATATCGTTTAGATTTATGGAAGATTGACTATATTATGAAGTATAGTTTTGAGTCAGAATCCGCTTTCGTCATTCTTGTTTGTAACATGTTTATTAGGCAAAAAACACTGTGCATGACACAAATTCAAATATATGACACCACTGCAATAGATGATAAGTACAAAGTTATAAAGTATCCCTGGAGTATTTTGGGGAAAGAATAAGACACTAAACTGACAAGTGATAACACTGATTCACCTCAAACTGTTAATCACTATTGGGCGTGCTATATGAACTTCAGAAATCTGACGTTGCCAGTACTCTTCATTGTTTACAGCAGAGTAATACAATAAGTACAAAGTGATAAATCACACATGCATTTTTTGCACAAGCAAGAAGATAATCTTGTCATATAACTGGAACTTCTTCCTCTTCATCTTTTCCCACTTCTACAGTGCATCCAGAAAGTATTCACAGCGCATCACTTTTTCCACATTTTGTTATGTTACAACCTTATTCCAAAATGGATTAAATTCATTTTTTCCCTTAGAATTCTACACACAACACCACATAATGACAACGTGAAAAAAGTTTACTTGAGGTTTTAGCAAATTTATTAAAAATAAAAAAATTGAGAAATCACATGTACATAAGTATTCACAGCTGCACCTTTGGCAGCAATTACAGCCTCAAGTCTTGTTGAATATGATGCCACAAGCTTGGCACACCTATCCTTGGCCAGTTTCACCCATTCCTCTTTGCAGCACCTCTCAAGCTCCAGCAGGTTGGATGGGAAGTGTCGGTGCGCAGCCATTTTAAGATCTCTCCAGAGATGTTCAATCGGATTCAAGTCTGGGCTCTGGCTGGGCCATTCAAGGACATTCACAGAGTTGTCCTGAAGCCACTCCTTTGATATCTTGGCTGTGTGCTTAGGGTCGTTGTCCTGCTGAAAGATGAACCGTCGCCCCAGTCTGAGGTCAAGAGCGCTCTGGAGCAGGTTTTCATCCAGGATGTCTCTGTACATTGCTGCAGTCATCTTTCCCTTTATCCTGTCTCCCAGTTCCTGCCGCTGAAAAACATCCCCACAGCATGATGCTGCCACCACCATGCTTCACTGTAGGGATGGTGCCAGGTTTCCTCCAAACATGACGCCTGGCATTCACACCAAAGAGTTCAATCTTTGTCTCATCAGACCAGAGAATTTTCTTTCTCATGGTCTGAGAGTCCTTCAGGTGCCTTTTGGCAAACTTAAGGCGGCCTGCCATGTGCTTTTTACTAAGGAGTGGCTTCCGTCTGGCCACTCTACCATACAGGACTGATTGGTGGATTGCTGCAGAGATGGTTGTCCTTCTGGAAGGTTCTCCTCTTTCCACAGAAGACCTCTGGAGCTCTGACAGAGTGACCATCGGGTTCTTGGTCACCTCCCTGGGTAAGGCCCTTCTCCCCCGATCGCTCAGTTTAGATGGCCGGCCAGCTCTAGGAAGAGTCCTGGTGGTTTCAAACTTCTTCCACTTACGGATGATTGAGGCCACTGTGCTCATTGGGACCTTCAAAGCAGCAGAAATTTTTCTGTAACCTTCCCCAGATATGTGCCTCGAGACAATCCTGTCTCGGAGGTCTACAGACAATTCCTTTGACTTCATGCTTGGTTTGTGCTCTGACATGAACTGTCAACTGTGGGACCTTATATAGACAGATGTGTGCCTTTCCAAATCATGTCCAGTCAACTGAATTTACCACAGGTGGACTCCAATTAAGCTGCAGAAACATCTCAAGGATGATCAGGGGAAACAGGATGCACCTGAGCTCAATTTCGAGCTTCACGGCAAAGGCTGTGAATACTTATGTACATGTGCTTTCTCAATTTTTTTATTTTTAGTAAATTTGCAAAAACCTCAAGTAAACTTTTTTCATGTTGTCATTATGGGGTGTTGTGTGTAGAATTCTGAGGAAAAAAATGAATTCAATCCATTTTGGAATAAGGCTGTAACATAACAAAATGTGGAAAAAGTGATGCGCTGTGAATACTTTCCGGATGCACTGTATATGGAGTTGATGTGTTTGAGTAACCTTCTCTATACAGCTCGTCCTGCACCCCCATCCCCGTAAAACCGTTTCCCTTCAGCTGTTCTTTTTCTTTATCCATCCACATCTGCTTTGGACTTCCGCACTCTCTCTTCTCCTTGTACTTCCATTCCCATCACTCTTTAGCCCACATACTCATTTTCGCTACTCATTATATGTCCACACCACTTCAACCTACCTTCCTGTACTTTCTTAGATCTCTCTATCACCTCTGATTGTGTCATGTCTTATTATGGTAAGTTATTTTGGGCTAATCCTCGCGTATTCTGTCTTCAATCTTCTATCTTCCAAAGTCCTTCTCCATTCTTCCCACTTCCTCTCTTCTGGTGCTATACAACACAATGACATCAACAAAAAGCATGCACCAGGGGGATTGGTCTGTAAATCCATGACTCAACACATCCATAACCAGGTCAAAGAGGTAAGGATTTAAAAAAGATCTCTTGTGTAAACCTAATCTAACTGGGATCTTGTCTGTTACCCAAACACTGCTTTTAACCCGAGTCCTCCCATACCTCTCTGGTACTTCTTTCTCTTTCATGCACCTCTTGACATGGCACTCTATCCTAAGCCTTTTCCAAATCAATAAACATCATATCCAGTCCTTTCTGTTTCTCTTGATGCTTCTCTATGAGCTGTCTCAATGCAAAGATTGCATCAGTTGTTCCTCTGCCTGGCATAAAACCAGACTGCTCCTCGCCTATAGTGGTCTCTTCCCTAAACCTTCTTTATATAACCCTTTCCCAGATTTTCAATGAGTGTGACATCAGTTTTATCCCTCTATAATTTTCACAATCCTGAATATCGCTCTTCACCTTATAAATGGGTACATATCACATTGTTTCTTCAATACAATACAATACAGTTTATTTTTGTATAGCCCAAAATCACACAGGAAGTGCCGCAATGGGCTTTAACAGGCCCTGCCTCTTGACAGCCCCCCAGCCTTGACTCTCTACTCCTCTGGTATTCTCTCCTGTTCATAGATGATCTTAAACTCTGCCACACTTCTGTTAGTATTTCATCTTTTCCTGTTATCTTTCCATTTTATATACTTTTCAGTGCCTCCCTTTCTTCCTCCCTCCTTATTCTTGGTAGTAGCCCTTCATTTTGGACTCAATCTCCAAATACTAGCCTTGGATTTTTTTTTTAATCCAATGGCTTTTCAAAGAACCTCCAATTTATCCTTGATTCTGTCATGCTCTTTTAAGACCACTTCTTGGTAATCTTTTATTTGGTTTATCTATTTAAAATCTTTTCCAACTTTGTACCTAGTCTTTGCTATTCTAAAAATAATTCTCTCTCTCACTCTTGTCTCCAATTTTACATACACATGCTTGTGCCTTAGCTCTTGCCACTGCCCTCTGTGCCTCCTTGATTGTCTGCTTATACATTTCTCTGTCTCTCCCCCTCTCTCACTGATTGGCACCATGTCTTCTTTGCATTCTTCTTAGCCTTAATCACATTCTGTTCCACCACCGTGTCTCTTTGTCCCCTGGTGGGTTCTTTCCTGCCATCCTACCCAACACCTCTTCACCTACTCCTAATACAACTTTGCTGTTCTTCTCCCACCATTTCTGCACACTCTTGGATGATTGCACTTCATTTAAAACTACCTCTCTAAACCTATTCTTAATCCCTTCCTCTTTTAAGCTCCACCACTTTATCCTTGGTGCTGCTTAGTGTGGTTTTATTCTTTTGCAGATTCTGATCTCCCAGTCACCACAACTTATGCTACACTGTCACACTTTCCCCATTGATAACCTTAAAATTCTCTTTTTTTTTTTCCAAATGAGATCTTCTACACATTAGATAGTCTACTTGACTTTCCCTTCCTCCATTACTGCAAATCACAAACTGATTTGCTTTCTTAATAAAAATGTGATAGCTATTACCAATTCAGATGACATAGCAAAATCTACTATCCTCTCTTCTTCTCGATTTTTCTCCCCTATTCCCCACCCTCTGAATACCCTCTCTATTATCGCTCTACTTTTTTCCCACATGCACTTTTAGATCATCATCAACAGTAATCCTTTATCTCTCTTGCACTGCTCCAAGATCTTCATCCATTTATTGTCCAGAAAACTACCTTCTCCTCTTCCTCACAGCTTACTTGAGAAGCATATGAACAAACAGCATTAACTACAGTCTCATTAAGGCCAAGCTTGACACTCATCACCCTTCCTATTCACATTGTCAAGACTATCCTTTAGTTCTTTGGATACTACTATACCTACACCATTTCTCTCTTGCTCATTTGCTCCACTATAGAACTTAAAGCATCCTTCCAATTCTAATGACTTATTCCCTTTCCATCAAGTTTACTGCATACACAACACTTTTTTCACTTCCATCAAATCTGCCAACTCTCCTAATTTTCCTGTTCACTGTCCCAACACTCAGTGTCCCCACTCTTACCTTTGACTTACCCTTTTCTTCCCCCTCCCTTTGTCTTCTTCTTCTGGACAAACTTTTTAAACTGGGCCTGCCTTTGGCTTAATATCTGTTTGAAAGGCATCACTAAATTGTCCTTGAAGGAGTAAATAAATGAATAAGCCTTAGAATGGACCAGCGCCTCATTCAATGCTTAGACCAGTCTTGCACCTGGGGCTGCCACTGGCTGTTTTGCAATGAATAAGTGGATTGTCAAATGGACAGATTGATAAATAGATGAATGGAGCTTTGTGCTTCAGTTCACTCTGATTATCCCAGGACAGACAAGGCAATCCTACAATATTGTCAGAAATGTTTTCCAAACTTTCCTTGGGAATTCCCACATGGAATAATCCCTCTAGCATATTCCAAGTCTTTTCTGACCTTGCACCAATGGGCTCTGTGCTGTTCACTTTCAGGAAAGATGCAGAGGGGCAACCAAAAAACAAGTATGCTGTAGGCTACGACAAGCTCTACTCCTATTGATGTTCAAAACCCAATATTAAATGTAAATGTTGTGTCACATTCAATTACTTACCTTGAAATTTTCCATCACAGGCTTCATTAACATAATCTTAGTGACTTGGAGGTAGTTGCAGTATGCTCCTGTGCACTTCCCGTTGTGTAGTCTGACATGCCCTGCAATTTAGTTAATCTTCTCAGAGTCTTCTCAGCAAAATTAAACAGTATTGATCTTGTCTTAAGTCACAGGAATGAGTTGCGTGTGACAGCTGAGAATGAATGAGCACTGAGTTGAAAATACGATACATATAATGCAGCTATGAAGAATAAGGAGTTCAGGTGTTTTGGACAATGGAAAAGAGACCCTTCTGTCTAATTTCTCATGTTTTACGTATGATGAGAGAATGGGGGATAAAAAAAAGGCAAACATTGTGACTGAACTCACTGTACAGTATTGGCTGACACAAAAAGGGAGAGCTGACAGTACTTTGACATTGTGAAACTATGCAGGAAAGTCACCACAGAGTCATCTAAACTGTCATCCCTTGTGATTTCTAGTCATGTAATCTGACATCATCAGGTGATGAGATCAGCAACTGCAGTTGTCAAGTCAAAAATAAATAATTTAAACTAATATATGCTAAACTGAACCATGGGTATGTACAGTATGTTGACGTTATACATAAACATATTATAATTTTGATACAGTAATTATGTAGTACCATAGAAGGCTTTTTACAGAAAACAGATAAATATACTGCTCCAAAAAATTAAAGGAACACTTTTTAATCAGAGTATAGCTTCAAGTCAATGAAACTTCTGGAATATTGATCTGGTCAGTTAAGTAGCAGAGGGGGATGTTAATCAGTTTCAGCTACTTTGGTGTTAATGAAATTAAAAACAGGTACACTAGAGGGGCAGCAATGAGACGACCACCAAAACAGGAATGGTTTAACAGGTGGAGACCACTGACATATTTCGTTCCTTGTCTTTTCTGACTGTTTTTTCACTAGTTTTGCATTTGGCTACGATCAGTGTCACTACTGGTAGCATGAGGTAACCCTACAGAGGTTGCACAGGTAGTCCAACTTCTCCAGGATGGCACATCAATACGTACCATTGCCAGAAGGTTTGCTGTGTCTCCCAACACAGTCTCAAGGGCATGGAGGAGATTCCAGGAGACAGGCAGTTACTCTAGGACAGCTGGACAGGGCTGTAGAAGGTTATAAACCCATCAGCAGGACCGGTACCTGCTCCTTTGGGCAAGGAGGAACAGGATGAGCACTGCCAGAGTCTTACAAAATAACCTCCAGCAGGCCAATGGTGTGAATGTCTCTGGCCAAACAATCAGAAGCAGACTTCACGAGGGTGGCCTGAGAGCCCGACGTCCTCTAGTGTGCCCTGTGCACCCTTCCCGGCACCATGGACCTCGATTGGCATTTGCCATAGAATACCAGAATTGGCAGGTCCACCACTGGCGCCCTGTGCTTTTCACAGATAAGAGCAGGTTCACCCTGAGCACATGTGACAGATGTGAAAGCGTCTGGAGAAGCCATGGAGAACATTATGCTGCCTGTAAAATCTTTTGGCAGTGGGTCAATGATGGTCTGGGGAGGCATATCCATGGAGGGACACACAGACCAATACAGGCTACACAACGGCACCTTGACTGCCATTAGGTATCGGGATGAAACCCTTGGACCCATTGTCAGACTCTGTGCTGGTGCAGTGGGTCCTGAGTTCCTCCTGGTGCTCGACAATGCACAACCTCATGTGGCAAGAGTATGCAGGCAGGTCCTGGAGGATGAAGGAATTGATACCATTGACTGGCCCCCAAGCTTGCCTGACCTAAATCCAATAGAACACCTCTGGGACATTATGTTTTGGTCCATCTGATGCCGCCAGGTTGCATCTCAGACTGTCCAGGAGCTCAGTAATGCCCTGGTCCAGATCTGGAGATCCCCGAGGACACCATCCGTCATCTTATTAGGAGCATGCCCCAACGTTGTCAGACATGCATACAAGTACATGGGAGCCATACACACCATTGAGTACGATTTTGAGTTCCTGCAATGAAATTTCGGCAAAATGGACTATCATTTTTTCACTTTGATTTTCAGGGTGTCTTTGAATTCAGCCCTCTGTAAGTTGATCATTTTCATTTCCATCAAACGATGTGGCATCCTTTCGTACATATCAGCATAGATATCCAGCATGATTTCTTTTTCCTATTGAGATCTGATGTGTTTTCAAAGTATTCCTTTAATTTTTTTGAGCAGTTTATATATACATACACACACTATGGTCTAAACACAAGCCAGAATGACTAAAATGAAAGAAAATTTGAAAAGAAAGAAACTTCTGCCTTGGCACTCACTGTCACAGTGAGGCATTATTCAGGCGTATTGCTGTTGGTATAAAAGAACCCCAGTATCGTTTCTTGACTCACTTAAGCTGAATGATTCATTGGATGAAAGCCCTCAGCGTTAGTGTGTCAGAGAAAGGATGTGCAGCATTGTTCATAATGGCAATCTGTTTTATTTTAACTCTCTTCTTTGCTACTACATCAAAGAGAACCACAGTGCATCCCATAAATATGCCTGCCCTTTTAATTAGCTTATTAATTTGGTGGACCTCTCTTGAAGTGATGTTACCAGCCCAGAACAAGAGAGTTTTACAATATTTAAAGAATGGCTCTTCCCCATCTAAAGAACAA
Organism: Erpetoichthys calabaricus; assembly: GCF_900747795.2. NCBI lineage: Eukaryota > Metazoa > Chordata > Cladistia > Polypteriformes > Polypteridae > Erpetoichthys > Erpetoichthys calabaricus. Next base: position 93,867,113 of record NC_041400.2, on the reverse strand, counting down.
AATCTCCTAAGTAAAAAGAGGCTGCTCTTCCCTGCCTTTTCTTAAGCAGTTCCTCTGTATTCTAAGATCAGTCCAACCTGTCATTAATTGTATCATGAAAATCTTCCACTAACTAATAATTAATCCCTCAGCAGAGACATACTGAACAGAATTCTGGCTATATAAATAAAGAGACTTAAAAGCATGCAACAGCAACACTGGAGCACCATATTCTTACAGCACCTATCAGCAGATACTACAGGGCACAGTCATATGCTTTTCCAAGTCCAAAAAGCACATGTGTATATGCTGTTTATTCTCAAACCTAATTAAAAAAAAAAGAATCACATCAACATTGGAGCCAAAGAAGGAAATAAGCCTGGACAAGGAGCTAGTCCGTCACAGTAACTACAGTACTGGTACTGTTTTCTAGAAATGAAACTAAAGTTCTGATAAGAACAACGGTGGCCAGTTTGTGTCACAGATTATCAAACAAAATGCTTTAACATTTTATCTCTGCACAGTAAGAGCATTTAACTCTGTCATTCAATTACGAATAGAGCAGATGAAAAAAAAAAAAGACAGCATTCTTTTTATCCCCTTGACCTGTGATTGAGCCACTGTAATTTGTATGATGGACCCATTAAGTAGACTCAACTTGCAAAGAATAAACTTTCATAGGCTGTGATTTATGTATAGCCGTATTTTTCTCTCTCAGCACTTTAAAATTTAATTGGTGCCATTCTCACTGATACCTTTTCAAGGTGGTTACTATTCACACAGCTACACTGACAAAAGAAAATAAGATTGGTTATTAAATGCGAGAACTGATTTCTGCCAACATGGCACAAAATAAACCCTTAAGAAACCTCTACTACAACCTCAGCAGCTTCTCTTCCAAACATGTCAGTTCTACTCAGGTAGAACAATTTACATCTTAAACACCATTTTCATAAAAAGTGTTTGTGCGGTTTTTAAGGAGTAGTTCAGTTCTTGCATTACTCCCTTAACTACATACAGTATCTATAAATTTGAGCCATTGGGTGGCGGAAAAAAACTGAAAATAGTTACCTTTGTCGTAAAGAATAATTTGCTGCGAGTATAATGAATGATCTTGCTTAGCAAATGTGGTGGCAATTGGTCTGCAGACTCCAAAAGTGCCAAACAAGTGAAGAGTATGCACACAAAGTCTTCCATTAATGATGTGTTAAGCAAAGAAATGGAGACGTGAGAAGGAAATGCAAATAACATTTTACCATGCTGTTCTAGAGACATTAGCACTACTCAGAAACTTGCAAAGGTGGCGATATTCCTCTAACAATGACTAAGGTAAAGTGTAGTACAGGGTGGTCCAGATCTAATTATGCAACTGTTTGACTGACAACTGTCTCCCCGCCATTTTGGAATGCAGGGAAGGCAGGTGCTGCCATCTATCGGCAACAAAAAGAATTTGTGAAATCTCTATGTGCAGGGCAGTATGTAATAAACTTAAGTTATAGCGTAATGAAAATTGCACAATTAGATCTGGACCACCCTATATTTTATATATCATAGCCAAAAGAGATATTTACGAAAATAGTATATTGCTCTGAGGATGACTGCATTCCACTGTCAGATGTAATAGGTCTTAGAATTGATGGAGCTAAAATGATTGGTGCTACAAACTCTGTGCTGTCCAGATTCAGATATGCAGTCTAATTTTTTTTCAATCACTGTAGCTGTCATGTTGCTGCACATTGTTCATTAGACGCATGTAAGGCTGTTCCAAAAACAACTGAACTGCTCTGAAGGGAGATCTACTGTATAACCACTTGACTAACAGCTGTAAATGTCAGCAACTTACAAAATCAAAGATCATTAATGCAGATACACACAATACTATGTCTTGCTCCAGTATGTGGATTAACCTGATTGAGTGTGTTGATTCTTAATTAATATAAAATGCCATGGTAATCCATTTCAGTAAAGTAATTAAAATAAAAACAATTTTTAAAAACTGCACAGAAACTTTCAAAAACAAAGTATTGCTTCATTTTTTTGGCCACAGTCTTCCTTATGTTTTTTTAATTTTTACAAAGTTGTGCAGCAGAACTCTACAAGCCCTTTTATACTTAACATGTCTGCATCGCCGCAAGGTTCTGCTGTGGTGTGCGTGACGTAAATTCCGTCATCAGTCCTGGTGTGCATACCCTCGCGTCAGTGACTGCATGCCTCCAGAACTTTGTAACCGAGCAAGCCCTGTGCACACCTGTGCCCAGCACATGCGCCAGACAAGAAAACTCACACTCAATGGAGGAACAGTTGTGTGAAATGTTGCATAACCACATCTACACATTGCAACATTAAAAACACACAGCGAAAGCCAAATTCCTATAAATTCATGGCAAGAAATCACCCAGACTCTGGGCAAAGATCAAAGTTTGTGCTGGGAAAAATGTAAGTATCTGCAATATTGTTCAGTAAAGGCAAAAAGAAAAAACACACACACACTACTTCAGGATGGAAAAGCTGGGGGAATATGTAACCAGAAAGTGTTACGCACTGAATGCTTAACCTTTAAATAGACCAGCATGCAAATCCATTCTGCGTCTGTTCCGAGTATAAATGGGCCTTAGTGTTAAGAGTACTGCACGATGAATTTGACACACAACTAAAAACACATATTTCATATTTAATTAAGACCTCTACAAACCTGACACCCAAAGTTACTGAGCAATCTTCCTTTGTAGACTTCAGCACCTACAATAATAAACAGCATATTATTTTTGGAAATGCAGAAAGGCCCGTGTTGAGATGGAGAATGTAAACGCAGTTTACAAGTTAATGGAGTCTGTAACCCAGTTCTATGTTCCTTGGACTTAGCAGTGTGAAAGGTGCATGCCAATCTAGAATAAAGTGATCAGGCTGACAAAGGACATCAAACCAAGAAGTAAAGGCTCAGTGAGCTCAGATTAAATTGTCTATTTTACCGGCTTATCTCCACAAATTTTCAATGAAAGGTAGTCTTGATGCATTAGAAAGTCAGTTTCTTGAAAACACAGTCAGAGTCTTTACAGATTTAGACCAATGTAGGAATCTTATCTTCACCTAGTGGAGGATTATGCTTCTTCCCAGTTTCAAAGTTGGCCTTGCTACATTACAAAATGCCAAAATTAAGGTTAGGATCCTTGCTAGGAACCATCAGTTTTAAATGAATGTTCATCAAGAGTTTAGTTGAGTGGGCCAGTAATTAACATTTAAAAACGAACTTTATCATGCATTTTAAATCTGCTACCTCTGCATTTCCTTTTATGTCTCTAAAATGTTTTGCACCTTATGCAGTGATGCTGATTTAAGTGACAACTAAGACAATATACTCCGATATATCTCTATTATAAAAGGAAATCCTGAGACGATACTTTTTCAAAGTGATAATTTCAAGTCCCACTAGACAAGTCTTTGGTCATGAGATTTTTTCAAGTCACGCCCTCCTCTCAACCATATTCAACCACACACATGGCCCTCTCACCTCTCATTCGTGTGAATGCTTTTGACAGACACAGTTCCTGCTCTCTTAGCTCTTATAAATTTTTACGTTTTCCTTACTTTGTTCCCAAAAAAAGAAGACTTATTATGTCCAAATCTTACTGAAGAATTTCATCCCGAAGGGTTATCAACAGAAGAAATGAGTACACAGGCAATCCTAGCATCGAGAAACGATGAAGTCAAACGAATTAACGCGAAAATCTACATGGCCAATTGTTTAAATGTGTATCAATAGACTATGGTGAAACAGTTGGTGGTGATCGTGTGGAAGATGAAAACATCAACTTACAATATCCCAAAGAATATCTACAACAATTAATACCATATGGTCTTCCACTGCCCGAATTACTGTTGAAAGAAGGATGTATTCAAGAAAGGTAATGTAGTACATCTCCCACGGATAACATTAGACACCAAAGGAGATCTTGATATGCCATTCATATTAAAACATTAACAGTTTCCCATTAGAATAGCTTTTGCAAAGACAATTAACAAATCTCAGAGACAAACATTCGAAAAAGTCAGTTTATTTATTAGGAAGAATGAAAGGAAATTCACTCATGGGCAGTTATGCGTTGTGTTGTTACGATGTAAGTCTGAAAACAGAATCAAAATTCAATGCGATATTGACAAAAATATAATAAAAAATGTTTTTTACTGAAGTTTTAGAGTAAAAGTGTAAGTTTAAAAAGTATTTGCGTGTTAATTTCAAATCCAAACAGAACAAATTGTATTACGCAACAAATAACTCTAACTCAACATGAAACATAATTTACTTTCAAATTATTACATTTTACTATTTTTTAATATGGTTAATTACTAAATTGGAATGTAAGATAGTTAGTTCTATTATGCAAATGTAACAATTCCCATGAAAATAATCTGTTTAAATGGTACATTTGCATCCCCAAACGCGAGCAGCTGAACCACAAAATGGCTAGCGCCTATAATCTGAGGGCCAGAATCTAATGACTGCAATGGGCACATGGCAAAAGCCAACCCTGGATGGGATGCCTATCCCCAGCACATCTTTAAAATAATGGAAGATTAAATTTGAATATGTTCATAAAAACACAAGTGAACAAGTGAAGAACGTGTAAACTTTATATTGACAGAGCCAGGGCCATGTGAACTCAGCCTTTCAAAACCGTGAGGTAGCAGCACTCACCTTCATTCCGAAATCACACAAACATAGTCAGACTCCTCTCCAAGTGTCCAAATGCACTGTGTTTTACCACTTACCTGCATTTTTATAGCATCTTAATGTTAGAATCACTGGATGATTGCATGAGGGTTTGCGGTCAGGAAATGAAATACATTAAAAGGGAATGGTTATCTGAAGGACGGCAAAAAAGGCAAGAGTCCAAAGACTGAGAGAAAAGTCAAAAGTAAAATTTTTTAAAATCAGTGGTTCAAAACAAACACCTAGTCAAAGAAACAGCACGAGAGTGTAAATGGTACTTATTTGAAGCACCTTTTAGTTTCTGTAAAGTAAGGAGATTCCCATAAGATGGCATAAGGCAGAGAAGTAGTAAATGATGAGGAAGAGGTTTGAAACCAGGAAAGCAAATAAAAGCAAACCCAGTGGATGAAATCAAGAAGTCAAAGCAGGAGAGTCTTACAATTAGTCTTCACAGAAGTACTTGTTAGCTTCCACTAACACTAATAAAAAATACACAAGACACTAAGTGTGCAGCAACAGGCCTAGAGATGACAACCAATATGGCCACAGGCATGTTCTGTCAGTTACAAAATAGTGATGACTATTCAAACAGAACACAAACCAGCACCTACAGAATAATGATAAAATAATACATTACAAAAACAAAGTTATCAAAACCTAAGAACATAAAGATCCAAAAAGCACAATTAAAATACTTGGTAACTTGTACTGCTCTGAATCATGGCATTCTTTTTCTTTTTAAAGCACCTTGTGAAAATTCTTCTTGGAAGCCATTTCTTAGACCTTGGCATTCCACAGGAGTGGAAAACAAAAATGTTTGGGCCAGCGCATATTCATATCTTAATGCCAGCTGCTGCCCAAGAGAAATATGGATTGGTAGGTAGAGATGGACAAAAAATATGTTTGGTAAAACTGAAAATAGCCAGTTGATACCATTTTTTTCAGAAAAATGCTAGATATTAAAAAAAACAAGAGAAATGGAAAATTTGTTGTATAAAGGAGAAAACCCGTAGTAAGCCTTGAAATCCAAACTTGGGCAGTTAAAAAAGAATATACAATATGGAAGCCAAACCAGAACAATGCGTTTATTCACTAGACACAAAGGACAGCATATTTTAACAATGTTATCACCAATCACCCAAACCAAAGAGGTCAGACTGTCTTCTGGGTGTAAACTATAGTGCTGTGAGTTCCGATGAAAACATTCTTCTTTATAAAGATACATTAGCTGAACTTCTAGGTTGCTATAAAAGCTTTGCCTTTAGCTTGCTTAATGGCTCTTAAGAACATTAGAGAGCTTAGCAGAGGCAGATCCCAATAACTATCTTATAAAAGCTTTTCTTTTTTTTTTCTTTTTTAATTATCTATGAAAGTTTCTTAAATGGCAGGGGCTTCTGTAGGTTCCCAAGTTGACCATCGACTTTATTCTATCCAGGAATTAGCGGAGTATGAACAAGTGTTACCTGTGATGGGCGACAATATTGTTCCAATGTAGCTCCTGGCTTCCCTCATAAGTAAATAAAACAGAGAAATGTGGTTGAGGGCGGCACAGTGGCACAATGGGTAGCGCTGCTGCCTCGCAGTTAGGAGACCCGGGTTCACTTCCCGGGTTCTCCCCGTGTCTGCGTGGGTTTCCTCCCACAGTGCATAGACATTCTATAGACCAGGGGTGGGCAAAGTCATTCCTGAAGGGCTGCAGGTTTTTGTTCCAACCTAGTTGCTTCATAAGATGTGCTTATTGCTGAAGTAACACTTCTGCTTAATTTTAGTTGTCTCACTAGTTAAGATTTTGAACCCTTATTGCTTATTTTAGTCTTAAACAGCTGTTTTCTTGGTTTTTAATTACTCCTTATCAGCATTCAGATGCAAATGACAAAAGAGACCAGCATTTCTCCATTTGGATGATATCCTTAGAAAGGAAAAAAAATCTAAGATATGAAAATTACCTGACCTAGCAGAGTTAAAGCACACTAACAGGCCCTGAAATTAAATAATTGACAAGGATCTTTTTTTTAATTAAGCAACTGGGTTGGAACAAAAACCTGCAGCCACTGCGGCCCTCCAGGACTGACTTTTCCCACCCATGCTATAGACAGTCATAGACATTCTAAATTGTCCCTAGTGTGTGCTTGGTGTGTGTGTGTGTGTGTGTGTGTGTGTGTGTGTGTGCCGTGCAGTGGGCTGGCGCCCTGCCCAGGGTTTATTTCCTGCCTTGCGCCCTGTGTTGACTGGGATTGGCTCCAGCAGACCCCCGTGACCCTGTAGTTAGGATATAGCGGGTTGGATAATAGATGGATGGAATGTGGTTGATCTTCAGATAGTTTTAGTCTTGCAAGATTAAAAATATATAAGGAAAGCATTAAAGAAATACAAAGAAACAGATGGGACATTATCAGTTAAATTCACTCCATTTTTAGAGTTCATTTGGGTTTTGCAAGTTTGCGAAGCTCCAAGGCTCTCCTTGATGTAAATTTTATCAGCAGTTATATTATGTGGATATGCATATCTGTGACTGCATGCTTCCATATATTTGTGTCCATGTGACATTATGTGTGTTGACTGTGCATGGATTTGGTGACAAAACACAAACGCTTGAGGGGGGGGGGGGGGGGGGGGGGGGAATCCAGTACACATACATGGAACGATTCTGCATTAATGCAGTACTGCACACACACACACAACTGTAACAGAGCTGGGTGTGCATCCTCCGATCGTGGACACATCCACAGCTCTCTGTCTGTTCAGTTTTGGAGCATAAGCATTTCTTTATACTCATTTACATCTATGAGCGGGTACCCAAAAATAAGCGGAATTGAAAACAATAAAACTGAAGGAGACTAAAGTTTCAGTAAGTAAAAATTAAAACAAAGTACTCTCCATATGAATGAATGCACTTGCCCCAACGGTTTTCCCATTGGTGGAAACATTTTTGGAATTGCTGAAGAGAAACATTGTCCAATGCCTGAAGCAATTTTTCTTTGACTTCCTGCATGGTACAAAAATCCTTTCCTTTGAGTACTTTTTTCATATGCGGGAACAAAAAAAAGTCACACGGAGCAAGATCAAGTGACACTTCGCTAAAAATGTGAAAACCACTCATAGACCTGTGTTTTACTTAAAGCTTCCTCTTTAAAAAGCAGTTTTAAGCATCTCTGCCATTTCAGCAGCAGCAACAAAATTTAACGCAGACTTGCTGTTCTTTATAATCACCCATCACAAAAATCACAGAATACATTTAATAAGCACCAAGAAAAACCAACACGGAATGCCATACGAACAATACAGAGCAACGCCACTTGGTAGACTGCCACAGAATACTGTGGCAAAATTCACAACTAAGTCTAGATTGCGCGTCAGGTACAAATTCAGGTTATTTTTGGGTACCTCCTCGTATAGTTTACTGTAATTGAAATAAAACACAATATATTTTAAGATAATTTTACCTACTATTTTAGTAACTTGCTAATTTCTCCTAACTTTAAAAAAATTATCATCAAACAGAAAAATTTCTTAAAATTAGTGTGGCCTGCACAGGACTGGTGACTAACCAGTGTTGTTTCCAGCTATGATACGGATAACATAGGATCTGGTCCCTGTGACACAGAACATGAATTAACATAGCATTGCTAAGGTACTTAAAATGACCATATTAGAAATAAATGGAACGTTGGGTGCTTGCTTTATAAAGTGATACTGCATGCCCGATGACTTTGGTCCATCTTTATAGACAGATCGCATACTTGCATCCATTACTCACTGACTTGCGTGAACTCAATTACATCTATCCAATAATGAATATGTAACACAAATGAGATTTGCCAAGTGTGTAGAATATGGCACATCTGATTGGTCAGTCCTGTAAACGCTGCAGAGATGCTGCTTTATTAAGTACTAGCTGTGCTACCCATCTAAGACCGGTTGAAATCTAAGCATTCATCATAGACCCCAGCATTAACATTTGCAGAGCACCATGCAATGAACACCTCTGTTATATGCAATTTAGTAAGGGATTCTTAAAAGAAGTTTTAATGTTAGTGATGCGCCACCTATTGGAATGACAGAGACACAGCAACCTGGTGGACACACACAGGCACTTATCCTGTAAATAAGGTGGATTTAGTGTAGGGTTTGTTAAAGCAGTGTTAATGCTTGTGATACGCCCTATTGGAATGACAGACACTTATTGTTTTATTAAGGTGGATGTGTGCAGAGAAAACAGAATATTCAGAGCAAATGACAACCCACAAGGTCAGAATCTGCACACTAGCACAAAGGGAATCAGTTCTGTAGCAAGTTATCATTCACAATAATCTACACTGTATATTAGTTCTCCTAGTGGCAACAACAGGACAAAAAAAAAAAAAGATGATAAATGACAGAAAAGTTTTACGGTATGGACAATCAGGAGATGGATGGAGGCAGACAGCAGAATGCAGGGGCTGGTTACAATGCAATTCAGCAGCGACTGAGGATGTCTCAATCAGAATTTTCAGACGACATGACCAGAAAATAATCCAGGTCTAGTGTTCTGATCTTGTGTGATGTCATGGGAAGATTTTGATTGACAAGACAAAGATGAGTTACCTGTGAAAAAGTAATGTGCCAAGCTTGCATTGCCTCAGTCAGACCACATCACAGGGTGAAATTGTGATTATCCAAAAGGTTATGGCATGCTTCTATCAAAGTGGCAAGTGAGGCTTACTGACCGAGACGGAGACACCCACTGAGACATGCCTTGAATCACCAAAGAGGCTGCATCCTTGAAAGCAAAGTAGGTGGCCAGCCATAGAAGTGACACTCTCAGCCTGTGAGGAAAAAGTGCTCAGTCAATCTTCATGCTGAACTAACTCGGCCTCCAAAAATACCTGGGAATGAGTTGTTTTCAATTCTATGGCATATTACATATTTTTGCTTGTGAAGACTGCGGTGGGTTGGCACCCTACCCGGGATTGGTTCCTGCCTTGTGCCCTGTGTTGGCTGGGATTGGCTCCAGCAGACCCCCGTGACCCTGTGTTTGGATACAGTGGGTTGGAAAATGGATGGATGGATGGATGCTTGTGAAGAAAATATTCGGACACAACTGTTAGCCAATACTTAATTATCAACTGAAACACATTCCATATCACCACCAAGCTAGACTACAACCTCATCTGTGTTCTCATTATTAGATGTTTGTACTCCCTCACCCTTCTCCATTCTTAGTTTCTGCACTCATTTTGCATGTCTGTAGTACTATGGGGTTATAACGTGTTAGCCATTATGGATGTAGTGAGAAGTCAAGCAAAACACTACCTTTTATTATAGTAAGAAGACTTACTGCCATAGCCAGAGACAACCTTCTGAAATGTAAAAACAAAGACAACAAGAACCACATTGCCTTGTTGTCACCTATAACCCACATCTTGAAGCACTTCGAAAAGTTATAAAAGAACTGCAGCCAATGCTAAACAATGACGAAATGCTGAAAAATATATTTCCAGAACCACCCCTCCTGGCATAAAGACAACCACCAAACCTGCAGCAACTAATTGTCCAAAGCTCCTTACGAGAACAAACATTAAATGGGACATCTCCCTGCCTACAGAAAAGATGTATAACATGTCCTTACATTTATGATTGTGCAGTTATACCACACTGCCGACTAGAACATTGAATAAACGGATCATTTTCCTGTAGATCATCTAATGTGGTCTACCTAATTCTCTGTATGAAATGCCCCAACACTGCACTATATGTGGGAGAAACTGGACAAACATCCCACCAAAAAATGAACTTACACAGGTTCCACATCGAGCATGGCAACACAGATGTTCCTGTAGCATCTCACTTCAAAAGCCATGGACACTGCGAGAGGGACTTTAAAAGTCACACTGCTTATGGGCAACTTCAGAACACAACAAGAGAGAAAAGAATAGGAAGTTAAAGTCATGCTAAAATATAACACTTTACAACATGGTTTAAATAGAGATAAGAGTTTTATGGCCAGATATGAGGACTTTGCATCTCTCCGACTGACACAGACAACTGTCTACAGACCCAACATGGTATTGAAAAAACTCATCAGAAACTTCAAAAGACTTTGTTGGACAGTTATCTCATCAAAAGATCTTGACTACACATTGTTCTCCTCTAAATGAATCTTAGCCTGGAGAGGTCTTTTAATTTTTTACATCTAAGATGTCTCACTTAAAGGTTTTCCAGTGTTATATCTGTCCTGGTGTCTATACAAACAAAGGGAATTCCAGTTTTTGTATTACATCTTCCCTGAATAAGGGGCATGAGTTCCCTCGAAAGCTTGCATATTGTAATGTCTTTAGTTAGCCAATAAAAGGTATAATTTTGCTCGACTTCTCACTGCACTCATTTTGAAAACTAATGTGCCACTTATTCAGACACCAAAATAAAAGAAATTGGAATGTTAGTCAGGACTTCGAACAAAGTTAGGGCTGAGTTGAAATTTATTTGCCAAATGTAAAACAGAGAAATTTTTCACAGAAATTTAGTCCATCTATTATCTTCCTTAACTGCACACCCATTTGAACTTTCTTTGCAGATTGCTGATGCAGACAAGATAAAATAGAAAGATCACATTGTGCAAGAATAGAAATAAACAGTGCATAAACATTTCACTCCCACTGCCAAATGGTACCAGAGTAGATCTTAAAAACAAATAACAATGGTGGAGAAATATTTACAAAGACTAAAACGAGGCTTGATAACAACCATTTGTTTATTATCTATATCTTTATACATACTCACACACACATACATATTTATATATATATATATATATATATATATATACACACACACACATACTTGAATGCTAACCTTTTAGTTAAAGTTCTATCGAGTTGTAGAAAGTTTCTGCTAAACTGATTCATAGTTTCAGACTTTCACTTGCTCCTGGCTAGCATCAGAGGATTCTGTCCCAAGTATCAATAGTCCAGAAGCACTATTCTTACTTGATGCCAAGAAGGCTTTTGATAACATCACCAACTGGCTTTTCTTGTGATAGGTGAAGTGGAGAGCAAGATTTAATACTGGATTTATATACTGTACTGGATTAGAACATTATACTCATGCCCCTCAGCAGTTCTCAGAAATTTATTCTTAATACCCTTTCTCCAATGTTAAATATAGCATCATATACACATACCTGCTCTATCCATTGAACTACTGGCAATTGGGTAAGCCACTACTATTTATCTTGCCAAGGATCTCAGAATTTCTCTCCATGTAGAGAAGGTTCTTACTTACCTAGGTAATGCTTCTTCAGTTTTTTATGTCTGTTCAGGACTAAAATTAACTGGGGAGGTTTTCTTAACAAAACTAAATCCTCCTCCTCTTCACACAATTTGTCCTAGTGATCCAGCTTCTATTCAAAGTTACTAGCACCATTAGATATGCTTGTGGGGAGATGGTGGATCTACAGTGATCCCCGCCTATCATGGAAGTTACGTGCCAGACCCATCACCGATAGGTGAAAATCCGTGATATAGAAAGACCATATATGGCTACGTTTCCTCCGGCGCTCCGGTTTCCTCCCACAGTCCAAAGACATGCAGGTTAGGTGGATTGGTGATTCTAAATTGGCCCTAGTGTGTGCTTGGTGTGTGGGTGTGTTTGTGTGTGTCCTGCGGTGGGTTGGCACCCTGCCCAGGATTGGTTCCCTGCCTTGTGCCCTGTGTTGGCTGGGATTGGCTCCAGCAGACCCCCGTGACCCTGTGTTCGGCTTCAGCGTGTTGGAAAATGGATGGATATATGGCTACCCTGTCGAATTTTATAAGAAATTCTCCACTCAGCTAGCTCCCCTCTTATTAGCACCATTTACAGAAGCTAGAGACAATCAAATTTTACCTCAAACTTTTCGCCAAGCATTAATCACCGTCTTTCCTAAACAAAACAAGGACTTATTACAATGTGCATCATACAGACCACTTTCACTTCTGAATAATGATGTTAAGATTCTCCATCCTTCTAGCTAGGACTTTGGAGAGTAAGTGCTGCCTTCGGTAATATTGCAAGATCAAACTGGATTTATTAAAGGCCGACACTTAGCTTCCAGTCTCCGACGCCTATTTAATGTAATATATTCACCTGCAAAGACAAACACCCCGGAGATGATATTATCGTTGGATGCAGAAAAAGCATTTGCTATGATTGAATGGAATTACCTTTTCACTACATTAGAGAAATTTGGGTTTGGCCCGAATATTTGTGCATGGATCAAACTACTGTATACCAATCCAGAAGCTTCAGTTTGTATTAATAATATTTGCTCAGACTAATTTAAACTAGAACATGGTACCAGACAAGGATGCTCCTTGTCACCACTGCTATTTGCAATCGCCATTGAACGACTGGCAGTTCAGTCGAAATGCTTATCAGATAAAGGGGATCAGAGAAGGACTGGAACAGAAAATTTCTCTATATGCAGATGACATGGTTTTGTATATATCAGACCCACAAAATACTGTGCCTGCAGGCTTAACAGCACTTACAGAATTTCAAAAGATCTCAGGTTTCAGAATTAATTTGAATAAAAGTGTGCTCCTTCCAGTGAATTCTCAAGCATACAATATTAGATTGGACACCCTCCCTTATATTAATGCAGATCAGTTTAAATACCTAGGGGTAAATATCACAAGTAAACATAAATCTCTTTATCAACAAAATTTCGTCTGTATGGAAAAAATTAAGCAAGACTTGCTAGATGGTCAACCCTCCATCTCACTCTAGCTGGAAGAATTAATGTTGTTAAGATGAATATCCTTCCTAAGCTTCTCTTTTTATTTCAAAACATTCCAATATACATCAATACATCATTCTTTAAGCAATTAGATTCAACCATAACCTCATTTATTTGGAACCTAAAACATCCACGTATCCAAAGAGCGACTCTACGAAGACCTAAGACAGAAGGTGGCATGGCTCTACCTAACTTTCAGTTTTACTACTGGGCAGAAAACATACAAGCTATAAAAACCTGGACACAAATAGATGAACATACACAGGCTTGGTCAGCAATAGAAATAAAATACTGCAGTACTTCTCTATATTCCCTGCATTGTCTCCAATAAATGCAAGTTATCGCCAATATACTAATAACCCAATTATGCTTCACTCACTCAGAATATGGATCCAATGAAGATAGCATTTTAAGATGGAGAATCTTATCTGTGGCACCTCTGCATGAGAACCACTTTTTTCAACCCTCGCAAACATATGCAGTTTTTAATATCTGGAATACATTTGGGATTAAATTGCTTAGAGCTCTTTATATAGACAACATCTTTGCATCCTATGAACACTTACATTCTAAATTTAATTTTCCAGCAACACATTTCTTTCACGATCTTCAAATTAGAAACTTCGTCAAACAGAACCTGTCAGATTTTCCCCATCTCCCACCTTCCTCTATGCTGGAAAAATATTGCTCAGTCTCGAGGACTCAGACAGCATTTCTGCAATATATAAAAATATTTTACAGTCCCTCCCTTTCAAAGATCCAAGAGGACAATGGGAAAAGGATCTCTCACTCAACATATCAGAAAAGTAGTGGAAGGTAGTAATGCAGAGAATTCATTTGAGCTCCATATGCACAAAGCATACAACTATTCAGCTCAAAATTACATATCGACCACATCTGTCTCGCTTGAAATTGTCCAAAATGTTTCCAGGGCAAGATCCAACCTGTGAACGCTGCAATCAAGCTCCACCCTCACTGGGTCACATGTTTTGGGCCTGCACCAAATTAACATCATTCTAGACAAAACTTTTTAAGTGCCTTTCAGACAGCCTTGGTGTCACAATCCCCCCTAATCCACTAACAGCTGTTTTTGGTGTACTTCCAGATAGACTTAAAGTGGAGAAGGACAAACTGTGATTGAAATCACTACACTATGGCCCGTAGACTTATTTTGCTAAACTGGAAGAATCCGAACTTTCCTCTTTTAAGTCAGTGGGTAACTGATGTTTTATATTTTTTGAAATTGGAAAAAATCAAATTCTCATAATATCTGTGCAGAACTTTTTCAAAACCTGGCAGGATCTAATCAATAATATTTTAGAATAAGCTTTTAAAGCAATGAGAAAGTAGATTCTCTCCCCATTTCATTTTCTTCTCCATTTATCTGTATCCACCTATTAAACTCTTCAATTTATTTATTTTTACTATTTTTAAATTTTAGTCCGTTGGCCATACTCTCTCTCAGGGTTTGGGGGTTGATTTGTTTTCAATCCTATTTGTTATGTAAAAATTGATCTATTTGTATGGAATGATTAAAATAAAATCAATAAAATTAAAAAAAAAAATTATTTTTTTTTATAGTTTAAGCCTTAAAATACCCCTCCCACATGCTTTAAACACATGTAAACTTATTAAAACACACTTTGTAAACACATATGTGGATGTGGCTAAGGATATGAGTAACATCTCTCCATTATATATATAAAAAAAAAAAATCTTGGCAGGGAGATGAGGCTTGATCTTCTCAGAAGACAATATGACATCCCACGAGAGACATTTTAATGTCAAGGAAGACAAGGCAGTGAGACAGAAGGACAGCTGCTGTACAGGCTTTTAAATGATCGACACGCAGAACAGGCATCTTGGCAGAAGCACAAAGCCAGTAGCTGATCCGTCCACTTCTGCTTAGCGTGCGTTCAGCTCCCCCCCTTCACAACGCCAGCGGGAGAGATGCAAAGTGGCAGGAGTGTTGTACGTCTCAAGGGGGGTTGGGCGAAGCGATCGAGACCAGATCATCTCGGAGAGACACTTTGATGACACGCATGACTAGACATTACAACCTTAGGAAGCAAAACCTGTGAGACAGTGACTTTTGCACGTCACGCCCTAGTTACAATTTAAAACAAGTTCACTGACATCTAACCTAGCAGTTGTTGGAATGCTTTTGGCAGACACACTTCATGTGCTCCCAGCTCTTAAAACGACAAGCACAATACGCAGCTTGCCAGCAGCAGCTGCAACAAGCCAGCAGATGATCCGAGGACATGTCCTTAGCGTGCGTTCATGCCCCCTCCTCCTCCTTCACAACGTTAGCAGGAGAGACGTGAAGTGGCAAAGCTGCAGTACATGTAGGCTTAAGTGATTGACGCAAAGTTTGACAATAGTACTAATAATAATAAAAAATCTGCGATGTAGCGGGGGTGTAATAGCTGAACTGCGATAGAGAGGAGGATCACTGTACATCAAAGGGGTCTAGAACACAAAACTAATTGTTGTTGCAAATGTATCAAAACCGATGTTTCTACCTAATCAAGGGTAAACACTTCTTCACACTTTGTCCTGCCTAGCCATGATGAAAATGAATGCAGCCTCTCTAACTTTGTAAGCTCAAGGATTCTGCTCACTTAGCCTTCTACTTACCAGTCTGAATTTAGATGCCTCACTTTTTTTTTTTTTTTTTTAAACACAATGGTAAAAATCCAAACTTAAACATGCAACACTAATTGACAGGAGGTTTGACTTGGAAGGACTATGATGTTGTCTCAACCAGTTTACTAAGCTCTGCCATTATCCTTTATGGTCATAGCCATCTTTCCCTCTGTACCTCCATACTTCATTCTTTTTCCCCTCCTCACTCACTAGCAGGCACAGTCTTAAAAGGAGCAACTTGCAAGAATTACTCCCTTTATCCTAGCATCTCCTATACTCTCCATCATTTGGCACTACAGAAAGATGTATTTAAGCTGTAAAATGACAAACTGACCCCTTTTTTATGATTACTTTTATCACCAGCAAGCCATGTCTTTGGCACAGTGTAGATATTCCTAGAATTGGTGATCTTGAGGATGAGGTGTTGCATACGTTATGTACAGCTTTTACTTTGCTATGCTTGAAATTATACCTGTTCCCCAGCCAGGTGTGTTACTGCATTGTCAAGCTATGCACAATTAATCTGATAAAAGGCCTACTGGTGATTGTCATTTTTATTTGGATTCTGTTGCCACTGAACAGGAGGATCAAAGATGTCAATGGATATAAAGTAGACAACCTCAAGGCTTTGTGGGTGGGGGGTGAGTATAGGTTTTTTGTGTTTTGGTAAAAAACACTTGTAAAGAAAAATCCCTTTTTAAATGCTGGCCATATCAAGAACACTTGAGGATGTAGGTGTAGCTGTGTCCAAGACTGCAAGCACAAAATCATGAGGGCTCACCACAAGATGCAAACCACTGGTAAGCCTTGAAAGAAGTGCCAGGTTACAGCTTGTTTTGAAATACATAAAAAAAAGTTTTGGAATGCCTTATGGACAAATTACAACATTCACATGTATCACAGAAACGGAAAGAGAAGGGTGTGTGTTTTGGGGTGTGGCCATATCATGATCCTAAGAATATCACCACCTCTGTCAAACATTGTACAGGCAGTGTTATGGCTTAGGTATATATGGCTGCCACTGGAAAGGGTTCACTTGTATTTATTGATGATGTAACAGTTGATAAAAGGAAGAGGATTAATTGAGGTGTACAGAGCTTTGATTCAACAGAATGTTGAAAGTCTACAGTCAAAGCTCTTATTCTGTTTCATTTCAATACCAGTATGATTGGCTAGATAGGCTAGACCAGGGGTAGGCAACGTCGGTCCTGGAGTGCCACAGTATGTGTTCCAACCCAGTTCCTTAATGAGAACTCAATTATTGCTGATGAAGCACATATTGCTTAAGTGACATTTTAATGCTTCATTTTAGTGGTCTCGCTTGTTAAGGTTCTCCAACCTTAATTGCTTATTTCAATCTTAAACTGCTGCATTGTGTTTTAATTGCTCCTTATTAGCAATAAGATGTAAAAGACAAAGCAGGCAGCAGTTCTCCAGCTAGCTTTTTTCCAATTACATCTGTGTGTGTTCATCATGCACGGTTTGATTTAATAAAACACTTAATAGAAAAATGTGACAGACTGAAAATGATCTGTTTTAGGCTTCAAATCATTTGGATGATATCCTTGGAAAGGAAAAAAAATCTACGATATAAAAGCCTTACATTGCACAGACTAACAAGCCATAAAATTAAATAAGGTCTGAGATTGGCAATGATTGGTTTCTAATTAAGCAATTGGGTTGGAATGAAAACCTGTAGCCACTGCTGCTCACCAGGACCGACATTGCCTACCCCTGTTTTACATCTTATTGCTAATAAGGAGCAATTAAAACACTGAATGCAGCAGTTTAAGATTGAAATAAGCAATTAAGGTTGGAGAACCTTAACAAGCGAGACCACTAAAATGAAGCATTAAAATGTCACTTAAGCAATATGTGCTTCATCAGCAATAATTGAGTTCTCGTTAAGGAACTGGGTTGGAACAAAAACCTGCACATACTGTGGCACTCCAGGACCGACGTTGCCTACCCCTGGGCTAGACTAATTGTCACTGCATGAATACTTTTGGTCCACAAAGCATTAAGCATTTCAAACACTGCAAAAGAATACTTGCTCAAAATATACATCTCATCCTAACAAATTCCAAATGCAAAACGATCAAAAGTATAAAGCAATGCAATACAAATATTATTGGTCCTATGAAGTTGATAGATCTCATACTACAGTTTAAAAAAAAAAAAAAAAAAAAAAAAAAAAAAAAAAAAAAAGTACTGCCAGATTGTAAATTTTAAGGATTCAAAACACAATGTATTTGAGTCAATTTTTGTAAAATCTTAAATGAAGTTTATACTGTTGCAACAGAATGCTATGGTGCAAACAGGTAAAGAAGAGAGAAAGACAAACCAACTCGACTGAAGAAAAAGACACTGCAATTGTGTGTGCATTACTGGCAAACTGACCAGAGAAATACTTAAATCTACTAAAAATGGCAAAAGATTTTAATAAAATGCTTTTATAAATAATGTAAAGTGAATTAATCCATTCCCAGACGCTAAACAATACCATTTCAATAAACTTAAACAAATACACATTTAAAGTAAAAAAAAAAAAACACGCCCAAAATACATTAATACATAAATACTGTAAAATAAAATTAGAAGTGTGTTTACTACATGTTAGTGAGGAGTGGTGATGTCCTGTATGGTTGGTGGAGAGAAGAGAAATGTTACTGTTTGGAAGGGGAGTCATCTTCCATAAACAGGCTAAATAACCATACTTCACAACAGGTTTCTTTTTCAACTCAACTGTCGATACTAAAACCTTCCTCTTAGGCTTTGTTGCTTCCATACTCTTCTTGGATGCCCCGGTTAACAGATAGGGGTTATTTATATAACCAAACACACCAAAAATAAAGTGGAAAAAGCACTGAAAACAGACAAGCATAGTGCAACAGATGCTTTCACAGCCAGAGTGAGAGACAAACAACATGGGCCGCAAAACTAATGACATTTATGCTCGCTACATAAGCGCCATCTATTGGGACATTTTATTTCACTGTGTACAGTTCGAATAAGCATTGTTCAAACTCCAGATCAAATATCTCTTGAATTTAGCATCCAAACCCTGGAATGTTCGAAATAAGAGGCACCACTGTAATACAAATACACTCAAAAGTACACACACACTTTGCTAGTATATTAATTACAATACTGTTCAGTATGGCTTTGTTTACTATCATTTCAAGTCAATACTATACTGATTAGTGGATTCCAACATTATAGTTGGAACATTAAAATATTAATCTCTTCCTTTTTCAAACCGAGTCAACAAGAAAAAATTAAAATCATCTTTCAGCTACAGGACTGGCTAGAATTATGATGAGTAACTCATAAGCTCCACTGAAGAACATTTGTTCTAACATAATTTAACCATATTTAAATTTAGAATGTGGAAATATAAGCTTAAAATGTGGTTAAGTTTACTAAGTAATGTGAGGAATGCAGAATCTAAGAATAACCAATTTACGTATTCTCAAGTCAATAAAGTGAAATAAAGCAAACTTCTTTTTTTAACATTTATTCACCAAGTACAAACAGCATTTATTTTGCTTTCTGGCTCTGTGCCTGTGCCTTGAGCACTTTGACAACAATCTTCTGCTCTTCTATCAGGAAAGCACGTTTGATTCTGAAGTGGAAATGGAAAAAAAAATAATTAAGGTGCATACTTAAACAGTGAGTCATGTCAGTCAAAGCATTACAAAAATGATAAAAATCACGGTTTCCTTTGATTAAAGAATCATTTGTGCATATTCTGTAAAGTTTTTATAGAAATGTTTAGAGTGGTGGATATAATGTCTCCTACATTACCATGAAGTTTTTTTTCCTCAATGTGTTTCATCAATATGCAGTAATAACATAACAGGTAAACTATACTCCACGTTTCCAAAATTTGGGCACCAACATTTTTACACTGAATACTTGGTAGATGCGAGAAAATCCTACAAATACACTTCCTTTGCAAAGCTTGTATGGAACTTTTAGAAAAACAAAATATGCCCATATCATTAAACAAATTAAACTTGTGTATTTCTCAGGCAGTAATCAGTCCATTCTAGTATAAAAGTTTGCAACACACAGGTCTACATTGGTTTTGTAAGGAATCCAGTCACTCCTAACTGCTAACTGATGGTTCTGGTATACTATAAAGAAAAGATTGCTAGTTAGATCTGCTGGCACGTCACTATTACCTACTACAGTGCTGCCATCTAGTGGATAGCCATACAATTTTTTTGGTGACAAAAGCTTGCAGAAAATAGTGCTGTAGACAGTCTGCAGTTATGCCTTTCGTTGAAAAGGCATAAACCTGTTAATGTTTTGAAGAAACTAGATTTGTGGCAAGATGAACATTTTGAGGATGATGACTATGACTGAGACAGTGATGATCTACTGGATGATGTGGAACCTACAGGCTCTGGTATCAATTCGGATAGCTCTCCCAAAAAAAAGTTTCTTCATCATAAGATGTTCAACTTGTCGTGACTTTCAGGAATTTACTATATGGACATTCAACTGCCCACTTAGCACAAACACCAAGTACCAAATGTGCAGTGTGCAACAAGTGTGAACAGTGCAAAGAAATGTGTTATTTGTGGTACATGTGGGACTGTACTGTGTGGTGCCATACTTCTGATAACTTAGTCGTGTTACTGGTCAAAATAAAGTAACAGTTTCTTCACATTTTTAACCTGCTGAGATAATAAAACTCTTGCATTCTGAAACAGTTCTTTACAACTTTTGATGGGAGTTCATTATTCACCATATATGAACAGATATATATGGCAGTCCTGGAAATAAGTAGTCTTGCTGTCAAATTGTTACAAACACCTTTCCAAAGCTGCAATAACCTCTACCTATAATTACTACAGCAAAAACAGCAGCATTTGTAATTTGTTGAAAATGTTGACACTAATATTTCTTCTAGCTTGTACATTCAAACAAAAAACCTAATTTTGCATAATGAAACAGGTTATTTACATGCATTTCAAAAGACTTGATTTTTAGTAGCCACTGTTTTAAATTGTGGAAAAAAAACCCAACTTAGATTAAAAAGAATTTTTAGCAAGCAATTATTACCTGTCACGCACACACTTGGCGCACATTGAGCCACCATAAGCCCTGCTGACATGTTTCTTTGTCTTCGAAAGTCTCATTAGAACTTTAGGCCTGACAGCACGGATCTATTTTAAAAAAAAAAAAAAAGTTACAATTTTTAATTCCAAATTATGAGCATTTCACACTTTAGGTAAACTACAATAGCACACATGCATAACATTTCTAATTTAATTTTTTAAATTTTCTGTAAACCTGTAAAAATAGTTACTTCCTATACAGTAATTGTCAATTTCATATCATAAAAACATAATCCAAACAAAGATTTCTGCTCCACAACATTTTTAAAGGCAAGGAATTGGATATTCCTTAAATACACTTCCAAGAATCAAAGAAAATCCTGAACTGAAACATAAAAATTTGCTTTCAACCACATCAATCAAGAGTTTAAACATAGTGCTATCAGTGACAAGACCATAAAAGCTGCCAGAACAAAATTCATTAATAATAATAATAATAAAAAAAAAAAAAAAAAAAAAAAAACCTGAATGTAAACCCCTCTGACATCATACATCAACTGAAAATCCATCAAATCTGGAATCCACTTAGGCCTTTGTGAATTGTAATTGAATCTAATTTGTAAACGTGATAACACCCAGCCATAATACCAGAGGGAGGATTTAAGTTATCTGTGAATCAGTGTAGCAACCTATAACGTGGAACAAATAGTGATCAAAATGTAAAAATAAATGAAAGTCAAAGAAAACATTATCAAAGTGCTCTCTGGTAAGGATGTGGCTTTTACAATTGTACATTTATATAACAGTAACTGTACCATTTATTGATGTTAACTGGGATTAATTTATTTTTAGCTCAACATTCTGTAAAAGGAAAGGTACAATGCCAAAACACTGCTCATGCATTGAAGACAAACTTAAGGAATTAAAAACTAAAATATGTAACTGTGCTTGCATTTGAAACTGAAAATGCAGGCAAAAACAAATACCACTGACAAATGTAAAAGCAGTAAACACTTAACAAGATTTTAACAAAGCCAACAAATATGAACTATAAAATTGATATACAGTAATCCCTCACTGTATCACGCTTCGACTTTCGCTACACCGCTGTAGGACGCCATTACGGCATCAATGAGTCCACGATTCTTTTTATTTAAAAAGGAGGAAAAGCACAAGATCTACGGCCACAGTCTCCTTTAACCAGGGCGCAAAACGAGTTGTAAGTGGATGTAATAAGGTGGTAGTCCGGATGGAATCTGCTTTAGGGATTTGGATTGAAGACTGCCGGAAGAAGAACAACGGTGGTGCTACACATTCGCCTGAAGAGGCTCCTTTAGAAGAGCTGTAACACTCTCCTTTGCTGTGCAGTAAAATTAAACTCATTGTTATCGGACAAGTCGTCGTGTCATTGTTGGTAACCATCATTTTCTACGTACAGTACTTATTACATGTACATAGTTTAGTGTCACTGTACACATTTTACTGTATACAATTTTCCTTGCATTGAACGTATTTATTGCTGGTGGCCTGTCTGTTGTAATGGCTGTAACATATGTGATATCGGAGACACTAGATATCTTTAAAATAATATTTAGGTTTTACTGTATATAAACTGTTTACATATGTACATAGTTTCAATGAATCTTACTTAATATCTAAGAATACAAAGGGTTTATGCTGTATAATTGTGTGGGAAATGTTTATAATAGTGTGGGAGAGTTTATAAGGGCTTAAAATACATAAAAATAACCACATGATCATGTTTTTTACTTTGCAGATTTTCACCTTTCGCTGGGGGTTCTGGAACGCAATCCCCGCGATCGAGGAGGGATTACTGTATAAAATATTTACTTTTTTCTCTTCAATAATTGCAATTCAGAGGATTAAAATACAAGAAATATTGAAAAACTAGCAAGAAAAAGGTTTAATGTCAGTATTGCAATAAGCTCCGTTGTATCCAATAATGCAACGTAAAAATCATACCCTAAAATATGGACACCTCATTCCTTGTAACGCAAACTATTCCACATAAACCTCAAAAAATGAACAGACTCATTATGAAAAGTAGATTTGTAGAAGTTAGAATATATGCATAATATCTTTCAATTGTGCTTTAACAACTTCCTTACAGTATGATGAAAACTAGGATTGATCTTTACCTACAGATTTTGCCAGCCGTTAAAACAACCTTCTTAAAATTGCAACCAAAACACACCTATGGGAAGATTTCCTACAGCATCCAACGTTACACCTCTGAAACATTTTTTATGCAAGCTAAACAAAACATGAACATTTACTTTGTTGTAAAACAGTCTTGATGGTATGAAATGCTATTTTCTTCAAATAGAATCAATAAAAGACAACAAAAAAGTGTAATGCCAGTAGTAAAATAAGTGAAAACAAAAAATGCAGATGATCCTGAAAAATGCTACTTCTACATTTAAACATTCTTTTCTGCTCAGAAATGCAGCATACCTTGACTCATGCTTTCAGTTTTATTTGTCAGATACAGGATTGGCTATAGAGGAATGTTGGACAAAATTAAATGTGCAAATTACTGGAATGTGACAAATGAGCATAAATAAATAAGCAACATTTTGTGACCTATGTATCAAATTTTTTCTTCGTTCATTTATGAGGGAGAATCAAAAAGCCAACTTTCCCTTTAACAATGGTAACTGTGAGCAGATGTATCATTCTCTACACACTCTCCTTCTCCCTGCAGGTCGATGCACTTCCTGTATTGTTCCACTAACCACTTTTTCCCTTGAAAGGAGAAGCTTTTCAGTTGCTCTCAATTCCTAGTCGAAACCACCTCCTTAACTTCAGAGTTGCGCCTGTTACCATGTGGAGCCTCAGTCTAAGTGGACTAAAGATGCCATAGTTGTATTGTGTTAGATCAGGGCTGCAAAGGGGAATGTTTTAAAATGTAGTTTTGTATTGCCTCTCCCTTTGTGGTTGCTGCATGGGGACATGCATCATCATGGAACAGCAAAACTTCACATGGAAATAAACAAATGAATACATAAAGAAATAAGGAAAAAAATAATGATTTGTACTCAGATTTCATGAAAATCACATTTCAAAGTACATTACTTTGCATTTGAAATTCTGTTCAAAATACTCCTCCATAACTGGCAAAAGGAGGTATGAGAGAAAAAAAAATGAACTGAAAACTGAGCATGAAGGGAAAATGGTTCCCATGAGGCAAGCCTTCAAGATATCAAATGCTGGAGGCAAGATCAGTAAAGATTGCTCTTTAACATCTATTTAGTAATGTTTATAGCAAAGATACAGACACAAGGAAAGTAACTGATAATGTTATGTATCAGGAGATGACGGCATCAGAGCGAAACATCCATCTCACAGCAAACACAAATGCATCTCTGCTTTTCACACCGAACCCTACTTTTTTGGCTTTACTCGGTGAGCTTCCCACTCTTTAAGCATCTGAATTTTTGGGTGATCTTATACTGTAGAGTTCAAGAAAAAACAGACTCAACTAAGCAATACTTTTAGAATCACAATAATTAAAAATGAAGTATAAACCAAAGAATTTAGGGCAAACTGCTATTAGATGGTTCTAGATCGATTTTTTTTAACAAACTAAGCTTCTGACTGAAAGCAGATACCAAATTCAAACAGAAGTTTGTGAATACCACAGGGGCAATTCAGAAAAGGACAGTATTTTAGAATTTAAGTAATGACCAAAACACTTTTCAAAATACTTTCACAACCCTAAATGATTAATGAAATAAATGTCAAGGTTCTGTTTATTCATTTTTCAGGCTACATAGCAGCAGTTAGCATCTACACATCTGTAATTTCCGTATGAATTTTGCTTAATCATTTGTGCAAATAATGATTTAAAATGGGGCGACAACAGTTCATAATTGCTTCTACTACTGCCTCAAGGTTCCAGAGCCCTGGGTCTCATTTTAATCTTATCCAGTTTGTGTGCAAGTGTGGCCCATAATAAATTGGTGCCAGGTAATGCACTAGTGCTCAATCCAGCTTTGGGGGCTGCATTCTGCTAACCTAATCAGGACTATTTACTTAACACCATATCATTGCAATACTATTAGTACTGAACGTATGCAGCCTGTATTAACTCTTTTAGGGCTAATTTTTTTTTTTGTTTCTTTTCTCCCAGGGCTGAATATTTTTCATAAAAACTAACATTTTTTAAAAAAGAACACAAAGCAATTGTTTAACATATCAAATCAACAAAAAATATTTCCTTTTGACAAATGTTACTGTCTTGCATGTTGCATGAGCCTGCATACTCTATGATTTCACATACATATCACATACATTTTACACAGCAAAGTCTGATCTCGCTCAAAGCAGCCAATTTCAGTCATTGCCACATTGCACTCCTTACAATACGTGTTGCTTTGGTGCCTATTTTTCAATTGTCTGTTGCTGCACTTTCTAACATATATTGTTAGTGTGTACTGTAGAGAGACAAGTCACCCATTTGCCATCATGCCATGCCACTGCCACCAAGTTTTCTGCCAGCATGAAAACCGTATTGTCACCTCTTTTCATCTTCTGAAACTTTATGAACTTTATGTATGGCATTATAGCCTGGCTCACCCCATGGGATTTGCTTCTGTTTATTACAGAAGTGAATAAAACTTTGCAGCAGCACGTACCTAAGCCACCAGGGGACAAAACACGTTTGGACCAATGCTCCCTGAAGTTATATCACCAATTCTGTCTCATCTCTATTTGTAATGCCACAGCGCGCTTCATCTCGTCTTTCGTTGTGGGTTTCCACTTTGAAAAACGAGAATGCGATGCAAACGCAGCCCGCGATTCAAAAAAAATCTCTGCCTACCTGTTTGTCTTGTCTGACAGTAGCTGAAAAGCAGCATCAGGAGACAGCAGCCTGAAGTACAGCAGCTGGTGATCTGTCGTGTCCAACAGCAAGCCATGCCGTCTTGTAAACTCCGGTAGCCAGATCAGCTCTCAACGGATCAATGTCTGTGTATTTATCCCATGCGAACCTTGCCGTAGATGCATCGGCTGCGCGAAGGCACGCAACTGGCAGCAGATCCGCTGGCGCGGCATCGGCTGGTGTCTGATCAGCTGATGCCTGCTTCTAACTCTCTTGCTCGATCTCCTGATCACTGCCAATAAAGTCCGATTCTGAAAAATCAAGAGTCCGACTCCGCGATAATGCGCAAATGCGCATAATGCGAGTGTTTTCTTTTCTGCACTTGCTTCGCTGCCTTTTCACATGTCGGTGCCATCTTGCCTGTTTACATTTCGCAACTCACGCACACGCAAGGTTTATTTGCCGAGTCAACGAGTCTAGCATTCCTCCAAGCACAGAGGGAATGCCTGTGACGTGACAGTGAGATTTGTCGCCATTAACAGCTGATTGTCGCCCTCTATCCCTGGATGTCGACTTTTGTCGACATGCGCCCTCAACCCCTCCTGTCGACAAAAGTCGACATCCGCCCTAAAAGAGTTAAATAAATACAGAATTAAGAAGCCTTTTTAAAAAAAAAAAAAAAAAAAAGATTCTTAAAACAAACAGTAAAGATGTAATAAATAGTAGAAGTCAGAAATTTTGTTTAAATATGTGGACAAAGATTTGATCTTTACTCAAACAGGGGATATCCATCATCATGCCACATTTACATTTAGATAGATACTTTATTAATCCCAATGGGAAATTCATTCATAGTAATCCATCTTATATAAAAATAAAAGGCAATTTTTACATGTGAAAAAAGTAACAGCATCTCTACATTTAGCACTATTTCAAAATTAGCACTACCTAAAATAAGAATCAGGCGTGCAAGATCAAATGATAATTCGACCCAGCAAGTGCAACTCAAGAGCAGAATGCAAAGATGCTGAAAGCAGTCCAAAATCCCCAAAGCTCACCACAGGCAGCTCTTGTCACTGATATCATCAAATTGGACTAATTCTTTCTAATGGCAGACTTGTACAAGAACATGTAAAGCAAAAACCAGCCCTTTTAGAACTGTACAGGTGCTGGTCATAAAATTAGATTATCATGACAAAGTTGATTTATTTCAGTAATTCCATTCAAAAAGTGAAAATTGTATATTAGATTCATTCATTACACACAGACTGATGTATTTCAAATGTTTATTTCTTTTAATGTTGATGATTATAACTGACAACTAATGAAAGTCCCAAATTCAGTATCTCGGAAAATTAGAATATCAATTAAGACCAATGCAAAAAAAGGATTTTTAGAAATGTTGGCCAACTGAAAGGTATGAACATGAAAAGTATGAGCATGTACAGCACTCAATATTTAGCTGGGGCTCCTTTGGCCTGGATTACTGCAGCAATGTGGCATGGAGTCGATCAGTCTGTGGGACTGCTTAGGTGTTATGAGAGCCCATGTTGCTCTGATAGTGGCCTTCAGCTCTTCTGAATTGTTGGGTCTGGCGTATTGCATCTTCCTCTTCACAATACCCCATAGATTTTCTATGGGGTTAAGGTCAGGCGAGTTTGCTGGCCAATCAAGAACAGGGATACCATGGTCCTTAAACCAGGTACTGGTAGCTTTGGCACTGTGTGCAGGTGCCAGGTCCTGTTGGAAAGTGAAATCTGCATCTCCATAAAGTTCGTCAGCAGCAGGAAGCATGAAGTGCTCTAAAACTTCCTGGTAGACGGCTGCGTTGACCTTGGACCTCAGAAAACACAATGAACCAACACCAGCAGGTGGCATGGCACCCCAAACCATCACTGACTGTGGAAACTTTACACTGGACCTCACGCAACGTGGATTCTGTGCCTCTCCTCTCTTCCTCCAGACTCTGGGACCTTGATTTCCAAGGAAATGCAAAATTTACTTTCATCAGAGAACATAACTTTGGTTCACTCAGCAGCAGTCCAGTCCTTTTTGTCTTTAGCCCAGGCGAGATGCTTCTGACGCTGTCTCTTGTTCAAGAGTGGCTTGACACAAGGAATGCAACAGCTGAAACCCATGTCTTACATACGTCTGTGCGTGGTGGTTCTTGAAGCACTGACTCCAGCTGCAGTCCACTCTTTGTGAATCTCCCCCACATTTTTGAATGGGTTTTGTTTCACAATCCTCTCCAGGGTGCAGTTATCCCTATTGCTTGTACACTTTTTTTCTACCACATCTTGTCCTTCCCTTCGCCTCTCTATTAATGTGCTTGGACGTAGAGCTCTGTGAACAGCCAGCCTCTTTAGCAATGACCTTTTGTGTCTTGCCCTCCTTGTGCAAGGTGTCAATGGTCGTCTTTTGGACAACTGTCAAGTCAGCAGTCTTCCCCATGATTGTGTAGCCTACAGAACTAGACTGAGAGACCATTTAAAGGCTTTTGCAGGTGTTTTGAGTTAATTAGCTGATTAGAGTGTGGCACCAGGTGTCTTCAATATTGAACCTTTTCACAATATTCTAATTTTCCGAGATACAGAATATGGGACTTTCATTAGTTGTCAGTTATAATCATCAACATTAAAAGGAATAAACATTTGAAATACATCAGTCTGTGTCTAATGAATGAATCTAATATACAAGTTTCACTTTTTGAATGGAATTATTGAAATAAATCAACTTTGTCATGATATTCTAATTTTATGACCAGCACCTGTATGTTCTGGACAGAAAAAACAATAGCAAGAGTTAAAAGCCCCACAGCACCCTGTTTGGCTAAACCCAAAGGGGTTTGAAGCAGACTATGCATCCAAAACAGCCCCTCGAACATTTCAGAGCTACACAAATTGTGCATGGACAGATGGGAAAAAACCAATGACAAGACACTGACAAGACAGTTACAGTTGAGGTTTTTTGTACCAAAGGGGACAATACTATTCATTAGTACCAAGTGTTTATTTTTTTCACTGACGGAAATAGCATCTGTTGATTTTCCACTGAATAAAGTATTGCAAAGTTAAAAAGTGTGCCCACCCCACCTTAAACGTTGTATATTTGTAATGGTCAGTGTGATTTTCTAAGCTGTGGTGTGCTAGGCTGGTAACATCACCTCAGGATAGGCACACTGAATCAATAAGCTAGTTTAAAAGTCAGCCTTGGTTATGGGATGCATTCTTGTCTCACTAGAGATAGTAAAGGAGAGAATGATAACACTACCATTATGAACAATGCTGCACATCCTTTTACGCCCTATCATGATGTACTTTCAGTCAATGGATTATTCAAAATAAGTGGAAGAAATGCTATTGAGGCTCCTTCATAACAAAGGAAAAATGATTCACTGTGACTGCACTTCAATTTTTCCCAAGTGAGAATTCTCTCTTTTCAGTAATTCTGGTGTTTGAGAAGCAATTATTTTGTTATTTCTATCTGTACGAATACCAAATCTTGTTTTACTTTAATATATGTGGACATGCCATTTCACAGGGTACACTCATCTCATATAACTATGCTCTTATAAACTTTAAGCCACACATTTAACAATACTGTGAGGCACAAGCAGTAACCACTACACCAACTAATGCTCCTTCTTTAAACATCTTTATTAAAATGACTTAACATACTAAATACATCGACTAACTTCAAGAAAGTCTTTCCAGAAAAACACTGGCCATGCGTGAAACTGACTTAAAAATGGCCTATTGACAACACTGTCCCAAAATAAAAATTTTAAAGAAACTAATCTTTTGACCCATATTGAAATATACTAATACTGTATGTTTCAAGTCTTTTTCCCCATTCAGTGGTCAGTGATGCCATCTTACAATTCTGAAGTCTTATACATCAAAAGATTTAAAAGAGTGCTGCCAATGTGCATCTTGCACATCTGTGAATCAAGAGCCAAGATAGCATCCTAGACTCTCCCACACTTCTACATACAGTACAAATTGAATAAGTTAATTGGCAATTCTAAACTGAAGTTAGTATTTGAAGGGACTTTGCCCTGCACATCCAAACTACTGAGGACTGGTTCAACCTTTAAACATAAGGCAGTTGTAAATAACTTGGTTCTAAAAACAGAAAAACCACAAGACAACCAGATATAAAAATATTTTAGTTGAATTTGGTGGAAACCACAGTTTTGGGTTGTGTAACAATTGCAATTTTAATCTGACTTAATCACTAAACTTACAACTGAATCCTTCAATTTATAAATAATGGTGTGGGAGGAGTTCCAAAAGGCACACAAAATGGACAATGAAAACTATATAAATACATACACAGATTGGTTTCGCAGAAATGTGTATACAGTGACTAAATGAACATCAAAAAAAAGGAATGATTGAAGGGTATGCAACATCAACATATACAAATCAAACAGCGAAAAGGTAAGCAGATATACTTACACCTCGAAGTCTTCCAGGGCAAACCCCGCAAGCTGACTTGGGCGCCTTTCCAACCTTTTTGGTGTACAGGTAGACAATTCGGTTACCGGGTGTTCGTGACCTTTTCACAAGAGAGAACAGGTTAAGTGTGCATTCCGCATTTACAGATGCAATGACCGATTCTTTGGAAAGGTATACTTACAGTCTAGTCTTGTTCGAAGCGGTGTTGTAGGAAAGCCTACGACGGTATGTCAGGCGCTGAACCATCTTTTTTTTTTTCGCCTGTGACATTATAAAAAGATATTTAAGACATCGTTGATAACCAGGGCACTAACATGCAATGCGTTACAAAGCCATGTAGAATTTTAAAAAAGTATCGGTATCTCGTAGTTCAAGAGCATGTTACACCACAGCGACACGAACATATTCTGATTATACGTTAGTGACTGAAGTGACACCAAATCATGTTTTCGATACTTTCAGGTAGCAAACAGCCGTAATTATTTTCATGCGAAGAAATACAGTCTGCATGTTATAACATATTGGAACGTTTGAATCGAGGCCTTCACTTCTCCGGCAAAGCCCACGACCCGACAGACACATCATTTAATAAATATTTCCCTGTTCAGTTATTCCGAACAAATACAAACGGTAATCATCAACTGAAACATATGCGCAACTTTTTAAGTAAAAAAAACTTATACTAGATCAGAAAAAATAGTCGATTAATGAAGATTTAAATAATCCCGTATCTTCCTGTAAAACACCAGCCGCCATGTACCTGTAGCCGACGTAACCGGAAAAGAAAGAAGGAGAGAATCACGCGAGAGTTCAAGCAATTCCTACCGGAAACTGTCACAAATTGTGACTCACAATGTGAACACCATCTTTGTACAGTACAGCACTGTTCCAAGACCCCCAAACCCCCCTTTTGGTGTTCGTAATAGGTGTAAGTGAAAAGTGAAAACATGCTTGTTTATATGCAACATCTTATTTATTTATATATTTATTTATTATGTGCTGCTTTTAACTGCATAATTTTTGTTAAGGATTAATTAAGTAACAGTAGTGGGAAGCGAGTGCAATATGAATAGTAGCGCTAATGCTTTATCCCCTTCCTCCTTATAATTCGCTTATCGATTTAAAGTACTAAGGTACTGCGCATTAATACAAGACGCATGTTAATACATTGTGTATTCAAAATATGATTACGCAATAGACTGTCCAGGAAAACGGCGTAACTCTGACGCGTCCTAGTCAGTTATTCATGTATATTTTATTCCCATCGAGGTAAATTTTAAAAGCAATACCTTTACAGTTAATTTTGATGAACGTATAAGTACAGAGATAT
The DNA here is from genome assembly GCF_900747795.2 of Erpetoichthys calabaricus. Lineage (NCBI taxonomy): Eukaryota > Metazoa > Chordata > Cladistia > Polypteriformes > Polypteridae > Erpetoichthys > Erpetoichthys calabaricus. The sequence goes on along the minus strand of NC_041400.2, from coordinate 93,835,323 downwards.
TTCTGGAGTAATGTTGCGGCGTTTCAAAGAAAGTTGCATTTCTCTTGCTAAGCAGTAGATGGTAGTAATACGCTTATTTTTTAGTCACATTATTGTGAATAGAGTTAGCAAAAATATAATACAGTAACAAAAGAAAAAGCGAAGCGTTTTGATTACTTCTGTGGTAACGAGTTAGTGTAATTTTTACCGAACGAAAATTTTTACCGTCTTTGTGTTTGTATCACCTACCAGTACTTTAATTTATTGATTAGTTTTAGTTATCAGACCTGAACGTTGTCGTTGTACTGTTTTATCACGGAGTCCCTAGTGTCCATCTGTTTATCTTTTTACAAGAATAAATATCTTTGCATTTTGAATGGAATACATCCAAAAAATTGCATTACTAAAAATTTAACCCAGTCGCAGGTAAATGCTGACCTATCCATACCTGACAAAGGATGGAATTCCTCTTAAGATAATTCTCTGGGCAAATGCTGTAGTCTGGATGGCACAAAACCAATTAGAGAAACCTGCCCAAAGCCCTTAAAGTAGATGACCATTCTACTTAACTATTTGATTAAAAAAAAAGTGGTGTCTCACTAAACACTTTACCTCCATAATATTAAACATTTCAATCATGTTTTCTCTTCTTTTGCTTAAACTGAAAAGCCCCATCTCTTTTAATCTTTCCTCATAATTAATCCCCTGTAGCCCTAGAATCAGTCTAGTCAGTCTCTTCTGCACTTTTTCTAGCACTGCTATGTCCTTTTTGTAGCCTGGAGACCTAAACTGTATGCAGTACTCCAGAAGTATCCTCACCAGTGCATTATAAAGCATGAGCATAACCTCCTTGGACTGGTACTCTACACATGCTATGTAACCTAACATTCTCTTAGCCTTCTTAATGGCTTTTGCACACTATCTGGCAGTTGATAGTGCCGAGTCCACTATATCTCCTAAATCCTTTTAATAAGATGTACTTTGATTTTCAGACCTTCCATTGTGTATTAAAACCTCACATTTTCACTTCGTACATGTAATACTTTCTATTTACTTAAAGTAGATGTCATCTGCATCAAATCTGCACAAGCCTGTATGCTGTTTAATTCCCTTTGTAATGATTCAACAGATTCTAGATTATCTGCCAATCCACCTAAGTATCATCTGCAAACTTAACTACACGTAAAATTCCATTAAAACGAATATCTTTACAACAAAATTTTCATTACAAAGAAGTATTTTTATGGCCCTGACAACTTCCCCATATGACACAAGTCTATCGAAATCTCGTTACTATGAAGTACATTCAGCATATACTTTCATTACAACGAAGTGCACAAAAGACCTTGAAATGCCTGAATTAATCATCCACAGAGCAGTTAGTTCTTTGGCTGCAGCTCAGTTGTGCACAACGATCCCCAAACAGAAACACAACAACAACAACAACAACATTTATTTATATAGCACATTTTCATACAAAAAGTAGCTCAAAGTGCTTTACATAATGAAGAGAAGAAAAATAAAAGACAAAATAAGAAATTAAAATAAGACAGCATTAGTTAACATAGAAAGGAGTAAGGTCCGATGGCCAGGGTGGACAGAAAAAAAAAAAAAAAACTCCAGAAGGCTGGAGAAAAAAATAAAATCTGTAGGGGGTTCCAGGCCACGAGACCGCCCAGTCCCCCTCTGGGCATTCTACCTAACATAAATGAAATAGTCCTCTTTGTAGTTCGGGTTTTTCACGGAGTCACTTGATGCCGATGGTCATACAGACTTCTGGCTTTTAATCTATCCATCATTGTTGGAACATCATGGTGCTTTGGGTAGATGGTGGTGGTGCACGCCACCACCAACAGGACACCGGAAAAGGAAACAGAAGAGAGAGTAGGGGTTAGTACAGATTTTGAATGAATAGTTATTATAATGAATTGGATATACAGAGTATCAGGAATAAATTACAGTGAAGTTATGAGAAGGCCATGTTAAAATAATGTGTTTTCAGTATTTTTTTAAAGTGCTCCACTGTATTAGCCTGGCGAATTCCTACTGGCAGGCTATTCCAGATTTTAGGTGCATAACAGCAGAAGGCCGCCTCACCACTTCTTTTAAGTTTTGCTCTTGGAATTCTAAGGAGACACTCATTTGAGGATCTGAGGTTACGATTTGGAATATAAGGTGTCAGACATTCTGATATATAAGCCGGGGCGAGATTATTTAAAGCTTTATAAACCATAAGCAGAATTTTAAAGTCAATTCTGAATGACACAGGTAACCAGTGTAGTGACATCAAAACTGGAGAAATGTGTTCGGATTTTCTTTTCCTGGTAAGGATTCTAGCAGCTGCATTCTGCACTAGTTGCAAACGATTGATGTCTTTTTTGGGTAGACCTGAGAGGAGTGCGTTACAGTAATCTAGCCGACTGAAAACAAACGCATGAACTAATTTCTCTGCATCTTTCGATGATATAAGAGGTCTAACTTTTGCTATGTTTCTTAGGTGAAAAAATGCTGTCCTAGTGATCTGATTAATATGCGATTTAAAATTCAGATTACAATCAACGGTTACCCCTAAGCTTTTTACCTCCGATTTGACTTTTAATCCTAATGCATCCAGTTTATTTCTAATAGCCTCATTGTATCCATTATTGCCAATCACTAAGATTTCGGTTTTTTCTTTATTTAATTTGAGAAAGTTACTATTCATCCATTCTGAGATACAAGTTAGACATTGTGTTAGCGAATCAAGAGATTTGGGGTCATCAGGTGCTATTGATAAATACAGCTGTGTGTAATCAGCATAGCTGTGGTAGCTCACGTTGTGCCCTGAGATAATCTGACCTAATGGAAGCATGTAGATTGAGAAGAGCAGTGGACCCAGGATAGAGCCTTGTGGAACACCATATAGAATATCATGTGTCTTTGAGTTATAATTACCACAACTAACAAAGAATTTTCTCCCTGCCAGGTAGGATTCAAACCAATTTAAGACACAGCCAGAGAGGCCCACCCATTGACTAAGGCGATTCTTAAGAATATTATGATCAATGGTGTCAAATGCGGCACTCAGATCTAAGAGGATGAGAACAGATAAATGGCCTCTGTCTGCATTTACCCGCAAGTCATTTACTACTTTAACGAGTGCAGTTTCTGTGCTGTGATTTGTTCTAAAACCTGACTGAAATTTATCAAGAATAGCATGTTTATTGAGGTGCTCATTTAACTGTATAATGACTGCCTTCTCTAGAATTTTACTTAAGAAAGGCAGGTTAGAGATGGGTCTATAATTTTCAAGAGCAGAGGGATCGAAATTATTTTTCTTAAGTAGGGGTTTAACTACCGCAGTCTTAAGACAGTCTGGGAAGACCCCCGTATCTAATGACGAATTTACTATGTCAAGAACATTATCAATAAGCACGCCCGATACTTCTTTGAAAAAATTTGTTGGTATTGGGTCAAGGGCACAGGTGGAGGGTTTCATTTGAGAAATTATTTTATGTAAATCAGGTAAATCTATCCTAGTGAAAGACTTTAATTTGTTTATTATGGGGTACTGGGGTTTAGGAGGATCCTTAGTGTTGGGGAGATATACTATGTTATTTCTAATATCATTAATTTTTTGATTGAAAAATACAGCGATAGCCTCACAGGTTTTACTGGAAGTACTTAGGAGGCATTCCTTTGAGTTACCTGGGTTTAACAGACGATCAATTGTCGAAAATAAGACTCTGGAATTACTACGCAATTATACATTGTTATTTATAATCTTAGAGAAATAGCAGCGCCTCTCAAGACGGACTGTTTTATTGTATTCTGTTATTTTAACTTTTAATATTTCATATTCAATAGTTAGTTTAGTTTTCCTCCATTTACGCTCAGCTCTACGGCATGTTCTCTTTAAATCAGACACTCTTTGGGTCTTCCATGGTATAACAATGCTAGAAGATTTTTTAACTGTCTTTTCAGGTGCAACTAAGTCAACAGCAGCCCTCACTTTAGTATTAAATCTTTCCACCTTACTATTTACATTCTCCTCGCTATTATAGTTGGCACTATAAACGGACTGATTGGTTAGAATGTTTGAAAGTTTTAAAGCTGCTGAGGAGTCAAAGAAGCGTTTTTTAACAATATGCTTCTCATGAGTGTTTTCTATCATTATTTCTATATTAAAGAGTAGAAGAAAATGGTCTGATAGACCAATATCAATGACCTGCTTTATTTTTTTTTTTCTTCGAACATTCCTTGTACTGTTTTTTTTTTTTGTTTGTTTTTTTTTGCCTTTTTTGTTTCCTGCGGTTACAGTGATACCTTTTGCTTATTGCTCGTCAACATTTGAAAAACATCCATTGGAATTTAACTCGTCACCCTCCTATAGAAACGGCAGACATGAAAAAACGATAACAGTTCATATTAGAAAAAAAAACTTTAATTTTTTTCAGCTCTCGACTGCAACAAAAAGAAAAAAGACGTTGCCAGTGAATTCGAAATTTCGCCATCAACACTGTCAACTTTCTTGAAAGACAGAGCAACAAAAGAAGAAAAATCTCGGGTTGCAAACGTATATGTACTGCTGCATTTGAAGACGTCAAAAAAGCAGTTTTTATGTGGTTCAGTGATGCTCGTTCAAGAAACATTCCTATTAATGCGGCACTCATTCAAGAAAATGTGAGGTTTGTATACTCTCTTGGGATCTCTCCCAACTGGACAACACACCGAAGAGCATCCCAAAGTGCGATCTCCGTGTCTGTACGGGGCAATAGCAGGCTCACAGATATGCTGCGTCTCTCCACCAAAGTAAACAGAAAAGATCTCGATGGGTTATGCAAGGTTAGGAGCACGTACATTGTAAATGCAGATAACAGGATTACTTGATCACTAACCTGCATGACCCTGCCTGACTGCTGTGTCTGTGTATAGCAGAGTGGCAGATCACGCTACAATAAATAACTGTGCCGTTCCTGTGTCAAGCTGAATAAAGTACTGAGACTCAGCCTCGTGTTTTGGGGTGCAAGACAGGGACTTGTAGCGCGACCCTGATATTTTATGATTTGCTTCTGTGGTGCTTCACTGCAGCGCTGTGAGCATCCTATTGCCCTGCCTCAGCAATGGACAAACAATCTTCCACAGACGCTGCAATCGCACTTCAGGACACACTTCAGCGTGTTGTTCCCATTGGGTGGGAAGTGGGGGGGTCTCAAAAGAGTTCAGAAACCTCACAATATGAAGAAGAAGAAAAGGATGATTCGGCTTCTGATTGATAACTGTGCTGCCCATAACATGCTTCCGCATTTAGATAATGTTTGCGTTGAATTCCTCCAACCCAATTGCACGGCAGTGCTTCAGCCATTGGATTTGGGCATCATTCGCACCCTGAAAGTGTAACATCACAAGGAAATGCTGAGAAAAATTCTTGTCAGCATAACTTGCAGGCAGGAGGAGATTAAAATTAACGCAAAAGAAGCTATTGAAACGATTGCAAATGCCTGGACGCAAACTAAAGAAAGCACTATAGCAACAAATACAGAATCTCATTACAACAAAATTTTCGTTACAACAAAATATTTTTTAGGTCCCTGGGAGTTTGTTGTAATGGAATTTTACCTGTATCTTATTGCTTATATTCCTAACCAAATCATTTACATATATACCTGTATATATATATATATATATATATATATATATATATATATATATATATATATATATATATACACATCGTCAGTCAAAATTATGTGGTCTTATTCTCTAGTATTGTCGTACCAGTTCACTTCATATTTAAATGTAAAATAATTTATCACAATGTTCAATCCAAATAGTTACTGTTTTATGGTTTTATTTACTTATGTAGCACGTGTAAAACAACTAAAAGTTGACCAAAGTGCTTTACGTAGAATAAGAGCTAACAGTAAGAAATAAAAGAAAGTTAAGGAATTATTAAAAAAATACATTATACACACATGAACACATACATACCAACACACACATACCTGTATAAATATATAAAAGTATATAAAATAAAATACATACATAAGATGAACACAGTATAAACAATATAAATAGAAAGATTTAAACACTCAAAATGTGGGAGCTGACCTAATTACAAGGGGAAAACCATTTCACAATTTAGGACCAGCCAATGCAAAGGCCTGATTGCCCCTTAACTTCAGCCGTGCACATGAGACAATAAGCAACACCTGATTTGAAGACCTCAGCTGCCTGGCTGACAAATATAAAACAAGAAGATAGGCTAAATATGGTGGAGCTCACCCATGTATGGCTTTAAAAACAAGCACTAATATCTTAAAATTCACCCTGTAACTAACAGGGTGCCAATGAAGAGAGGCCAACACTGGAGAGATGTGATCCCATTTTTTGGAGCTGGTTAAAACACTAGCAGCTACATCATTAAGTGACAAAAACAGCTTGCCTTTATTGATCACCCTGAAATAGAAAAAGCTACTTCTTACCACAGCATTGATCTGTTTGTCAAATTCAAAACCTGAATCTAAGATCACCCTGAGACTTTTAGCACATGGCTTTAAGTACAGGTCAAGTGGACTCAATGTGCTAGCAATGCTTCTGGTAACAGTAGGTTGACCAAATAGAATGACTTCAGTTTTTGAATCATTTAACTGCAGGAAGTTAAGTTCAATCCAGTGTTTTATATAATCTAAGTAGTTAAATTGCTTTGTCACCTTTCTCTATTTCACCCTGTTGCAATAGGAAGTAAATTGGGGTATCATCAGCATAACAGTGATACAGAATGTTATACTTGTTTAATATAGAGCAGAACGGTAACATATACTGTATAAGGTGAAGAATGACCGGACCTAAAACACCCCACATGTTATAGAAGCAATAGGAGACATTAAACTACCAACATGTATGGAAAATGTTGTGCCTTTGAGGTAATCCACAAACCACAGCAGTACCCCGAATACCAACCCAATGCTCAAGCCTGTTAATCAGAATGTCATAATCAATTGTGTCAAACACAGTGCTAAAATTCAATAAAATTAGCACTGAGTACCTCCCCAAATTAGCTGCCAGCATCAGATCATTTGTCACTCTTAGCAGCACCGACTCTGTGCTGTGAAATGTTCTGAGTCCTGACTGAAACTTCTCAAGAATATTGTTGCTCTTCAAGAAAGCCTGTAACTGAGAACCCACAACTTTCCCTCTGAACTTTCTCGAGAAATGGTAATTTGAAATTGGGATGAAAGTTACTAGGAATTAACTAATTAGGGATTAAGGTTTACCTTTTTTAACAGGGGTTAAATCACTGCAAGCTTAAAGCACGTAGGAACAGTCCCAGTCTGCAATGAGCTATTAACTATTGACAGCACAAGAAAGAATTGAGGAGGCATAAAATCCAGAGGACAAAAAGATGGCTTCATACAACTCACAATTTTTGTCAGGTCCGAAAAAGAGACTGAAACTGATTAAAGTATAGTAGAGTGATTGACACCCACCTAAGGATCCTGTGCAACAGGCACAATGTTAGCTCTGATATCAGTAATTTTAATGATAAAGTATTGCAAAAAGTCGCTACAAAAGAGTTATGACCCAGCATTTGCAGAACCCCCAGATGGATTAAGCACAGCATCAACAACACTAAATTAATACTTGAGGACTGTTAGAGTTGTTCACAATAACATTTGAAGAAAAAAAAAACATTGTTCTTGCAGCCTTCATAGCCTCTTGATAATTAACAAGGTAGTCTTTGAAGATCCCATAGGAGATCTGGAGGTGATCCATCTTCCATTTTCTCTCAACCTTCCTACACATCCTTCTGAGAGAACGCGTACTGTTATTAAACCACAGCTGTGCTCTGGGCTTACGTTTTCTTTCTTTAATTGCAGCTACAACATTCAAAATATCCACACAAGTAGATGTTAATTGATTCACAAGCTCATCAATGCTGAGATAACTGCTGTGCAGATCCCAGTAAGCGAAGGTTGCCATAATTAACTACCCCACTATGAAGCTGTGGGAATCCAGGGAGAGATTGGAGAGATCCAACCAGCTGATCCATGGCCACAGGTCAAAGACCAGTATATCTAAGTTCTAGAGACTTCTTCTTCTTTCGGCTGCTCCCGTTAGGGGTTGCCACAGCGGATCATCTTCTTCCACATTTTTCTGTCCTCTGCATCTTGCTCTGTTACACCCATCACCTGCATGTCCTCTCTCACCACATCCATAAACCTTCGCTTAGGCCTGCCTCTTTTCCTCTTCCGTGGCAGCTCTATCCTTAGCATCCTTCTCCCAATATACCCAGCATCTCTCCTCTGCACATGTCCAAACCAATGCAATCTTGCCTCTCTGACTTTGTCTCCCAACCGTCCAACTTGAGCTGACCCTCTAATGTACTTATTTCTAATCCTATCCATCCTCGTCACACCCAGTGCAAATCTTAGCATCTTTAACTCTGTTACCTCCAGCTCTGTCTCCTGCTTTCTGGTCAGTGCCACCGTCTCCAACCCATATAACATAACTGGTCTCACTAACGTCCTGTAGACCTTCCCTTTCACTCTTGCTGATACCCGGTGTCACAAATAACTCCAGACACTATTCTCCACCCATTCCACCCTTCCTGCACTCTCTTTTTCACCTCTCTTCCACAATCCTCATTACTCTGTAATGTTGATCCCAAGTATTTAAACTCATCCACCTACGCCAACTCTACTCCTTGCATCCTCACCATTCCACTGACCTCCCTCTCATTTACACACATGTATTCTGTGTTGTTCCTAATGACCTTCATTCCTTTCCTCTCTAGAGCATGTCTTCACCTCTCCAGGGTCTCCTCAACCTGCTCCCTACTATTGCTACAGATCACAATGTCATCAGCAAACATCATAGTCCATAGGGACTCCTGTCTAGTCTCATCTGTCAACCTGTCCATCACCACTGCAAATAAGAAAGAGCTCAGAGCCGATCCCTAAAGTAATCCCACCTCCAACTTGAATGCATCCATAACTCTTACCGCAGACCTCACCACTGTCACACTTCCCTCGTACATATCCTGTACAACTCTTACATACTTCTCTGCCACTCCCGACTTCCTCATACAATACCACAGCTCCTCTCGAGGCACCCTGTCATATGCTTTCTCCAGGTCCACAAAGACGCAATGCAACTCCTTCTGGCCTTCTCTAAAGTTCTCCATCAACATCCTCAGAGCAAACATTGCAACTGTGGTGCTGTTTCTTGGCATGAAACCATACTGCTGCTCACTAATCATCACCTCAATTCTTAACCTAGCTTCCACTACTCATTCCCATAACTTCATGCTGTGGCTCATCAATTTTATTCCCCTGTAGTTACTGCAGTCCAGCACATCCCCCTTATTCTTAAATATTGGCACCAGTACACTTCTTCTCCACTCTTCAGGCATCCTCTCACTTTCCAAGATTCCATTAAACAATCTGGTTAAAAACTCCACTGACATCTCTACTAAACACCCCCATGCTTCCATAGGTATGTCATCTGGACCAATGGCCTTTCCATTTTTCATTCTCTTCATAGCTGTCCTTATTTCCTCCTTGCTAATCCATTGCACTTCCTCGTTCACTATCTCCACATCATCCAACCTCTTCTCTCTCTCGATCTCTTCATTCATCAGCCTCTCAAAGCACTGTTTCCATCTGCTCAACACAGTCTCCTCACTTGTGAGTACGTTTCCATCTTTATCCTTTATCACCCTAACCTGCTGCACATCTTTCTCAGCTTGGTCCCTCTGTCTAGCCAATCGGCACATGTCCTTTTCTCCCTCCTTAGTGTCCAACCTCTCATACAACTCATCTTACGCCTTTTATTTAGCCTTCGCCACCTCTCTCTTCACCTTGCGCCTTATCTCCTTGTACTCTTGTCTACTTTCTGCATCTCTCTGACTATCACACTTCTTCTTTACCATCCTCTTCCTCTGTATACTCTCCTGTATTTCCTCATTCCACCACCAGGTTTCCTTTTCCTCCATCCTCTTTCCAGATGTCACGCCAAGCACCCTTCTTGCTGTCACCCTTACTACATCTGCTATAGTTTCTCAGCTGTCTGGTAACTCATCACTGCCACCCAGTGCCTGTCTCACCTCCTCCCTAAACTCAACCTTGCAGTCTTCCTTTTTCAACTTCCACCATTTGATCCTTGGCTCTGCCCTCACTCTCTTCCTCTTCTTGATCTCCAACGTCATTCTACAGACCACCATCCTATGCTGATTAACTACACTTTCCCCTACCACCACTTTGCAATCTTCAATCTCCTTCAGATCAACTCTTCTGCATAGGATGTAATCTACCTGTGTGCATCTTCCTCCACTCTTGTACGTAACCCTATGTTCCTCCCTCTTCTTAAAATACGTATTCACCATAGCCATGTCCATCCTTTTGGCAAAATCCACTATCCTCTGACCTTCTCCATTCCTCTCCTTGACACCATACCTACCCATCACCTCCTCGTCTTCACTGTTCTCTTTACCAACATGCCCATTGAAATCCGCTCCAATCACCACTTTCTGTTCCTTGGATATACTGTTCATCACTTCATCCAACTCACTCCAAAAATCTTCCTTCTCACCCATTGCACACCCAACTTGCAGTGAATATGCACTAACAACATTCATCATCACACCTCCAATTTCCAGCTTCATAATCATTACTCTGCCTGACACTCTTTTCGCCTCCAAAACACTCTTGACATACTGTTCCTTCAGAATAACTCCTACCCCATTTCTCCTCCCATCCACACCATGATAGAACAATTTGAATCTACCTTGCACACACAATACAGTATATCAACCTTCCTTCTCTCCATCATATCTGCTAACTCTCTCCCTTTACCAGTCATACTGCCAACATTCAAAGTTCCTACCCTCAGTTCCACTCTCTTTACTTTCCTCCTCTCCTCCTGCCTCCAGACACGTCTCCCCCCTCTTCTTCTTCAGCCAACAGTAGCCCAATTTCCGCCAGCACCCTGTTGGCTAACAGTACTGGTGGCGGTTGTTGTTAATCTGGGGCTCGACCGATCCGGTATGGAAATTTATATTGTTGTCCGCATATTGATTTGGCAAAATTTTACACCGGATGCCCTTCCTGACGTAACCCTCTCCATTTATCCAGGCTTGGGACCGGCACGAAGAAACACACTGGTTTGTGCATCCCCTGTGGCTGGGTTTGCATCCCCTGTGGCTGGGCAGGTAAAAAAAAGATTCTACTTTTCATAGTCTTCCAAGATCCGTGCATCAAATGATCGATGAAGTGAACCAGTTTCAACTTAATCCTCACCAAGACTCCACTTCGTTTACCCCTGCGCTTCTTACAGCACTTCCTCCAGTGCTGCTAGATGTAAGACGAGCAGCATACACCTGACGACAAGATTGTATTTACCTGTAAAGTGAGGCAGCAAGGAGGAGGATGATGAGAATAATAATTGTCCTGAAATCCACCACACAATCTAATAACAACGTTATGTATATCAATAAGGGTTTGTTGGTCATAATGTATTACAGACATGGGTAAACAAATAGAGGTCAGTGCAGATAGAATGAGCACAGCAAAAGGAAACAACTGCAGACAACAAGCCGACATACTGTATACACTAGCTCCATATTATTTTTTTCTTAAAAGAAAAATGCAATGATGTTAACAAATCATTTCAATTACCAGACACAAACTATGATTTACACTTGACACCATGTGATCCTATACTAAGAAAACAGGTTCAGATAATAAAAATAAGCCTAATCAGAGACAGAAAAGGAATACAAATAAGCAGTTTAAGATTATAATTTAAAATTAAATCATAAACCAAATTATCAGAGACATACCTTCTGCTACATAACCAAAGTAGTTTGCAGTTATAAAGAAAGAAGAATGCAATTTTTGTCATGTTGATATTTTTTTCTTTCTTTCTTTATCTAGATTAAACATCTGCATTCTCAATTTTTTATAACCTTGAGATTGTTAAACTACCATTCCTGCTATAGTATTTGCTACTATAGTAAAATACTATTCTGTGGTATTCTGTGAGTGTTGCTTTATGCTAACCAGCTGTTTTAACAGTGTTTTTAAAAGTTTATCAACATAACATATCAAATTAAACTTATACTGAGCCTTTGTGAATCTGATGGAAACTAATTGCTAATTTCAGGGATTAAATACACACATCTATGGACTCTCACTTTCCAAAGTACTACTATACTGTATATTCTTGCAATATTCATGCTAAACCCTTTTATTAATCTTGGCTCTTGTTGCAAGTTGGATCTTCCAATGCGACTTTCTCATATCCGCATTGGTAATAAATCATCCATCTCTCAAATTCTCAGTAAAATCATCCACGAATGACATACATTAGGCACCAAATTAAGAGCTTGTTTATGAGCATAAAGAGGCTGGACCATAGGGTCTTACCCTCTTCAATTACATCTTTTTTGTCAAGTCAAACTTTTTTAGCCTCTGCATTGGCCTCCTCTGTTTGATTATCTGGGACTGGGAAGTATGTTGGCCCTAGTTTATTATGCACAGTATCTAGGAGTTATTTTGTTAATTGTGCCATCGTGGACTTCTTTTAAGATGTTCCCCATTAAAATCTTAGGAACTTTTGAGAGTTCTCCCATTTATCCATTGGCTACTAGTATTAGTACACTTTTGGAAATTATCCATTATCTTAAATAAACTGTGAAGGGCCTAGGTTTGAGTTATAGAGTGGCATATCATATTGTCAGCTTACATACATGTTGTTTGTATTACCAGGTAGTGGCAAAGTAATCTGAAAATGAGAAAAGGACAAGCTCAAAGTCAAGGAATCAGAAGGTAAAACCTAACTGAAGTACCAAAGCCCAAACTGTTCATCAAATTCAAAGTAAAACTTCATGCTCTGTTCAGTTTCCTTTTAATCCTAATAAAAGCTAACTAGCACCACAGACATCTTTTAGGCAAATTCCAAAACTGTGGATGTCAGGAGCAGGGTACCTCCATCATGCGGCATCAGGTGGCAAAGTCTAAGGAGGATAAATAAAATAAAAAGTTAAAAAAGAAGCTGCAGCTGCAAAGGAAAAAAAACAGCTTTATAAGGCATATAAGACTAATAACTCCAAAGTGAATCGTAGGGCATATGAAAACATAAGGGCAGCCATTAAGAAGGGTATTAGGAAGGCTAAAAGACAGTTGGACAGGAATATAGCAGATAAGGCGAAAGACGATCGTAAGAGATTCTTTCAGTATTTTAGTAGTAAAAGAACAGTCAAGGAGGAGGTGAAGAGCATCAGAAATACTAAAGGGGAATTAAAAGATACAGACAGTGAAATATCAGATGCTCTAAACTTGCATTTTTCTAAGGTCTTCACAAGTGAGGAAGTGGATAACCTCTCGGCGGTAAATGGGACTACTAAGGATTTGCAAATTGTTGTGGGAGAAGTACTGCTCAGATTAAATAGGCTGAAATTAAATAAATCCCCAAGACCAGATAATATTTACCCTCGAGTGCTTAAGGAGGCTAGCGAATACATATATGAACCCTTGACACATATTTTTAAGAAGTCACTCCGCACTGGGAAGATTTCGAAGGACTGTAAACTGGCAAATATTATTCTGTTATATAAAAAAGGGTGACCAGGCAGATCCAAACAAGTATTTGGATTAGGCCAGTAAGCTTAACATCCATCACAGGAAAATTAATGGAAGAAATTATTAAGGATAAGATTGAGCAGCACATGGCAAGTACAGGAGTTTTTCTGAACAGTCAGCATGGTTTTAGAAGAGGGAGGTCAAGTTTTACTAACATGCTTGAATTCTACGAGGAAGCAACAAAATGATATGATCAAAGTGGAGCATCTATATATATAATTCACTAAGTCCATGGCAAGCAAGATGCACGCAAGACAGAGCCCCGCCCACCAACAATTCACTAAGCACCTGACCATGGCACGCAAGACAGAAGTCCATGGCAAGCAAGACACACACAAGACAGAGCCAAGACGCACGCAAAACAGAGCCACACCCGCCAACAATTCACTAAGCAGCCGACCATGGCACGCAAGACAGAGACCATGGGATACGCACGACAGAGCCCCGCCAACTCTATCCCTCCTCCCGAGTCCACCCTCGCTCTCGAGGCATGCAGCACCTCACCAAACACCGCCTCAGTCGCTTTCATCTCTGCTACAGTCCACATGCACCTCTGAGATACGTTGACTTTTCAGTCGCTTTCGTCTCTGCTACAGTCCACATGCACCTCTGAGCTACGTTGACTTTTCATTGTTCTTTTCGATTCCGGCTGCTTTTCTATGTATAATCCACCAAGTCGCCCGACCATGGGATACGCACGCACGCAAGACAGAGCCCCGCCCACCAACTGTAACACTCCTCCCGCGTCATGGGGTACGCACGCCAGAGCCCCGCCCACCAACTCTAACCCTCCTCCAGCGTCATGGGATACGCACGACAGAGCCTCATGTGCCAGCACACAACACCCCACCAAGCACCACCTCAGTCGCTTTCGTCTCTGCTACAGTCTACATGCGCCTCTGAGCCATGTTGACTTTTCATTGTTCTTTTCGGTTCCGGCTGCTTTTCTATATATAATTCACCAAGTCGCCCGACCATGGGATACACACGCATGCAAGACAGAGCCCCGCCCGCCAACTCTAACCCTCCTCCCGCGTCATGGGGTATGCACGACAGAGCCCTGCCCGCCAACTCTAGCACTTTCTGTCGCCGGTTGCATTAACAAGCAACCTTTGTGGCGTCACATGCATGTACTTACACTGACGACAAATATGACAGCTCATCCTCACGAACAAGATTTCGCAAGACGGGAAAAACGGAACACCTGCAACATTACCTTCACATTGTTTTCCTTTTATTTCTGATCCCGTTCAACAACTATGTGGCGACATCGACTTCTCAACTGTGACTCCAGAACAACTCAGTACGCGAACTATATCAAGCGTCACCAACGAAGACTCGCTACACCTTAATGAACATGTTCTGAAACTTATCCCTACCGACGAAGTAACTTTCACCAGTGTTGACTCCATCATCACAGACGATCCCACACATCAACTTTCATTCCCCGAAGAATTTCTTAGCAGTCTTACTCCCACTGGCATGCCTTCGCATAAACTCAAACTTAAAATTAGTTCAAGCGTCATGCTTCTCAGAAACCTCATGCCAGCAAGAAGCCTCTGTAAAGGCACTAGACTGACTGTTACCAGCATTCACCGCAATGTCCTAGAGTGTAAAACAATCGCAGCTGCTACCTCACAAACTGTCCATTTTCCCCGGATTTCCCTGACCCCATCAGATTCAAATTTGCCTTTTACATGCAGACAATTTCCTGTTAGATTGGCCTTTGCAATGACAATTAATAAGGAGCAGGGACAAACTTTCAAAAAGATATGCCTGTATCTGCCAAAACTAGTTTTCAGTCACGGACAATTGTATGTTGCTCTCTCCAGAGTTCCATCTTTTCATTCACTCACAGTCGTATCCTCAAACCCACCCCATTTGGACAACTGTGTCTTTCAGGAAGTGTTCACCCATCAATAAATAATTATGCGGTGTATGCTACGCTGCGGGTTGGCTAGTATTATATTATTTATCTTGACTTTCAGAAAGCATTTGATGAGGTGTCACATGAGAGGTTGGGCATCAAACTAAAAGGAGTAGGAGTTCAAGTGATGTGTTTGATGGGTGCAGAACTGGTTCAGACACAGGAAGCAGAGGGTGATGATGTAAGGAACCTTATCAGAATTGGCTGATGTTAAGAGTGGTGCTCCACAGGGGTCAGTGCCAGGGCCGCTGCTATTTTTAATATATATAAATTATTACAGAAGGACTTGGGTGGGTAACAGGCTTGAGCAGATCGTGGCAGATGAAATTTTATGTCAGTAAATGTAAAGTATTACACATAGAAAGTACTGAAAGTATAGGCATCTTGTCAGTCAGTATTTAGAAACACCTCATGTGACAGAAATCCGAGTTTCCAAATGTATTTTTTAGACCACTAAGAATCTTAGCTCTTGCAAAACTTTTCTAGCTTAGAAATATTCTTAGGTTTTCTTGTATGAACTATGTGTGAAATCTGCCCACAGATTTTTAATAACATTTAAGTCAGTGAAGCTCATGCAAATCCTTTAATCATGTGTTTTATTAAGTATTTCATGACTAGTATTGAGGTATGTTTTGGATTATTGTCATTTTGAAATAATGCTCCTCTTTGCAGATTCAATTTCTTCACTTACTTGGTGTTAGATAGCAATGTATTCTGAAATTAAAAATCAATCAGGAACACTAATACACTCAAATAAACTCTAAACAATCATGGATGCTAAAAAGCCTAGGAGTTGTGCCTCAACAAAGGGACTATCAAATGAAGCTGTAATAATAACAAATTATATATTAATTCCTGAAGTTACCTGTAAACAAAATACACATTCTGAAATGAACTTTAATATTCATAGCCTCCAAAACAACAAAAAAGATTCCTGGAAAAAATTTATTAGATGCATGTTGAATTTTTAAAATTGTCTTAACTCATATCAATTACTTGCACTAGCAGTACACTTGAGACATTAGCTTTTAGAATTTGTTGATGTTTAGCTGAATTTATGCTTTCTTCCTAACACACCATATTTCTTGTGCCACTGGCTGCACACAACCCCAAGGCATAATAGAAGCACCCCTTAATGTTAAAAAGATGATGAGATGTTCTTTTTGTGAAATACTTCACTTTTTTCTCTCTGAATATATCTTCAACACAACAACGTTAAAAGTTAATAGGTTAGGTTATTTATTTCACTGTGGAAAATATTTTTCAAGGTTTAATTGAAGGACTATCAAGTAAAAAAGTTCTGAGGCCTTAAAAATGAAAAGATAAAAAGCTTTACTGTATCAACTAGAGGCACACTCACTTGCAGGCATACCACATTTAATGGTTTGTGTTTTTTTTCTCAATATTATACATTTTGGAAGTGCTATATATAGCAGCATGTATTAAAATGTGTGGATGCATCTCATGTTTATGTTTATTCCCTTTCACTTGAAGATTCAACAAAACATGTGATTTGCCCAGTGGTGCTCAGGATTTACACAGGGAAAAACACATGTGGCGATGAGGAAAATGGGCAGATTTTGTAAAATTCACGAAGCAGTGATTGGCCTAGGAATCAAACCTGAGTCTATGGAAATATGAAGGAGCAATTCACTTCTTGGTTTGTCACCAAGCTAATTTTCCACTTTATCTTATTCCGGAATTTTTAAAGAGCAAGGTATCTGGTTCAGATATAATATAAAAATTACAATCTCGCACAATCTCTGTAAAACAATTTAAATAATACTGATTATTATTATTATTATTATTATTATTATTATTATAAATCTATATCATATATAACAAAGTAAATATCAAAACATGCTGAAATAAAAGCTCAACAATAATTTTATTGAATCAACATACAAGGCATAAACAAAACAGTGACCTTACAAGAATAAAAGTCGCTGTCACATAATGTGAACCCCAAAATGCAAAATTCAATTAAGCTATATTTATTCCTGAATGTATAAATTGAACATCAAACAAAATAAAAATATTATAACCAACTAGGCAAAATTGAACTTTAGAGTAATATCTTTTAAAAATGGAAATAAATTAATATCTCCAGTAACTTTTTTATAATATTGACAAAATTTTAAAAATGTGATTATGCAATCTCAGTAGTGTTCAGCTATATATGTTAGTGTTAAAGAAAAACAAAAATCGATCAAAGTAAAGAAATGATTGTACCAAGGCACAATTCACTTTGTTCAGATCTCTTTGATGCACTGTGGCAAAATCAAGAAAGTTCATTGATGTAACTACTATTGTTTATTAGCACACAGTGTATTGTACATAAAATTGTGTTAAATGAAACATGAAATTATTTTATATAGAGTTGCTCTATCTCTGTAATTATTTAATAATGATGAGAAAATAGCATTAAACTTGGAAAATATTCAATAAAGTCACCCAATTGTACAGAATTTTACTGAAGACAATTATTTAAGTAAATACAAAAAGCATTAGTCAAATATAAATTTCAAACTAAAAGGAAAAGAATGAAATTCAGCAGTCC
Organism: Erpetoichthys calabaricus; assembly: GCF_900747795.2. NCBI lineage: Eukaryota > Metazoa > Chordata > Cladistia > Polypteriformes > Polypteridae > Erpetoichthys > Erpetoichthys calabaricus. The sequence continues at coordinate 93,817,235 of NC_041400.2, read as the reverse complement.
ATTCAGACATGTTTTGCCTATATTCCATTTTACAAGAAGCATAAATATATTCAGCACAGTTTTCAGTATAATGACCCAAGCAAACATCAGTTCTACATATACGAAGATTTTTTAAAAATTCAGTGATGTTCTATTTAAAATTTGAATGTATAATTCTCAAAGTGGAACTATAAATTAGAATGTATTGTGTTGTATTTTGAAAGTAATATTTTACCACAATTTAAATATACTGAATGTATTATTGTTGCATTTGCATGAAGTGGACAACAGCAACAAGTTGCTAAGTACAAACAATCTTAAAAGGCAGGCACAAACCTCATAACTGTAAAATTGGTTGTAATGAAAAACTTTACACAGTGCATTTTGTCTAGACCATTTGAATATCATTAATACACCAGATTAGGCTATTAAAATCAACTACCTGTATCACCAAGCAGTTCTATTTTCATTATTTGCATTCTAAAATACGATTTTCTTATTACTGAATTCATTAGCAAATTCTAAAGAATAAACTGCAATATAAAAATTATCTAATATATGTAAAAAGGACACAATATAATGGCAGTGGAGAATCAAGTAAAGGATGAGCAGTGTTTTTCCTTTTTCTTTCAGTACAGTGTATACAGTATGGTTATGGCTTCTTTACTTGCATTCTTTGAAGTAACATCATAAAATGTGAAAAGAAAAGGTAGGAAGTATAATAAAGCACAATGTGCATAAGTTTCAAATTTAGTTTCAAATGATTTATCTTTAGGAAGATTTTGTGTCACGTTATAAAAAGAAAGCACTTGAAAATGCACTTAAAGTATGGATTCAATTACAAAAATGGACAATGACATTTTCTCATGCCTGTTGCGGTTGTTCATAAAAGAACTGTATGTACTGTATTTGATTTGTCACATTTGGAAAAATAAGTTTTACTGTAAAATAAATTTTTTTTGGAATTTCTGTCGTTACTAATGATCTTCATTTTATCTTCCGGATCCTGCAAATGAAAAGAAACATTCAAAATTAGTGAAACAGAATATGGTAGTAGTATTTCCAAAAGAAAATTAAGATAAATTAAATCAAAACCAACACTTAAAGAATGGGCATACTCTTCTTCCAATGACATGTCCCTCCGCTCCATCCCTAATACATAAACAACTCCTTCCACTTCAACTGGAATTGCTAGTCATGAGTCTCCCTCTCACCATCAGTATGGGCTGTATATAACTGAAAACCAAGTGAGGAGACACCTGAAGAATCTACACACAGAAAAAAACTGCAGGACCAGTTTTCTGTTGGCTCCACAAGGTTTATCTCACCTGGGCAAAGCTGGTAGGAATGTGAGGATTATGTTTTTTGATTTATCCAGTGCCTTCAATACCATCTATCTATCTATCTATCTATCTATCTATCTATCTATCTATCTATCTATCTATCTATCTATCTATCTATCTATCTATCTATCTATCTATCTATCTATCTATCTATCTATCTATCTATCTATCTATCTATCTATCTATCTATCTATCTATCTATCTATCTATCATTTCAATGCATTAAATGGTCAATGTATTTTATTCAAGCACCCACCATGATCATCAGCAGTTGCCTTCAGACCAAGAAGCATTACACTGTCTTTGTTGGCAGAATTTCTGTTTAAAAAAAAAAGAAAAATTATGAGTTAAAAAAAGTGCTACAAAAAGATCACACAAATTATTTGGACATATTTAGTTATTATAAAGCTGAACTTTATTACCTTTCATACTCACTTACATCTTTTTATCTGCTAACTTGCATATTTGTTTATCAGTTTATGAGTAATAGTAGCTTTTGTTTTTTGCTATAGGAGTTATATACAATTATAATATTTAATAATTGTGAATACTTTTTATTAAATACCCGAAACTACTATATGTGGAAAAGTATAATTAAAAATTAGTAACATCAATTAAAGTTAATATTACAGTTCAAACAAAACAGATTCAGATGCTAGATAATAAAATACATTTTGAGGAATTCCAGAGAATGTAATTATGAGAGAAAGGAAAAGAAAAAGTAAGTATAGCTAGAAGCAGAGTCTATATGCTGTCGTGTTTTGGGACCATTTATTTCAGGTTTATCTTACCGATTTGAATCCCATAAACGCTAGAAGTGGCTCTACTCCATAAGGCCCTTCACATGCAATTTCTTTGTCCTGGGTGTAAAGTCATTCTGCATCCAGCCCAGCAAGCAGGTCCTCCAACATACAGAGGAAACTTGGGGGTTGGTGGCAGGATTCACACTCCAGCTTCCAAAAACAAATCTCACACTGTTCCAGTGTGGTGCTGAGGTGTCACCTGCTGCACTCGGGTCACAATCCAGGTAGTTTGTCGGTCGTATGGGGAGTGCAGCAACGCACAGTCAGCGTATGCTCCCAACCTCTCTCTCTTTCCAGGTGTTTAAAATAATTGAATGCACTATATGCTTAAAAAAATCTAACTTTTTTATTTAAACTGTTCTCATTCAGCATTTAGAAATTTCTAATGTTAGGCACATAAATTTGATTTGCTACTATTCTTTTAAAAACATGTAAGGAATTAGACAACATGAGAATTGCACTCACTATGTATGGTTTCAGAGCTGTTTCCCTCTTGTTAATGGCTCTACCAGTGGTACTGCAATTACATTTAACAAGGCTGTGTCGCCCCCCTGGGTTGCTATGGCTCCACGGATTCCTGCAGGGCACACTGGGAGTTGGCGTTTGCTGCAGCCCTGTTGGGTTCCGTGGATGCCACCAGGGTGAGCTATGGGATTGACTGTGCCCTTCATGGCAGGAATGTTGCCGTACTTGGAAGGAAATCAAGGACATCTGGAGCACTTCCAGGTGCTTTATAAAAGGAGCCAGTTGCATTTACTTTGGGGGCTAGAGTCGGGAGGGAGTAAGACAAAGCTTACCAGAGAGGATATGAGAGAGAAATAAAAGAGAAATAGGAAGAACAAAAAGTGTGCTTTTGTGGTTATAGTGCTTGGGACTGTGCTGTGCAGGTGGGAAATGAGAGAAATATGTTTTCTACTAGAAAAAAATAAAAATGTATGTGCTGAACTTGTGTCCTGTGTCTGTTTGTGTTGAGTTTGGGCAGCTGGAGCACCCTCTGCAGGTCACCCAAAAGACGCAAGCTCCGGTGGACAGGATCCAAGAGGTGGGTGCAGGGCCCAGGTGGTAGTTTGCACTGGGAATGTTACATGTCTCTTCCTACCTCTTAGACTGAGACTATACGGATCCGCGTCTGTGGCCAAAGCATGCAGATCTGTTGGATGACGGTGGGGTGGATTCAGAGGAGTCGACGGACGAAGACTGGAACCTGCTGTTGGCCAAAAGGCAACGGCTGGTGGAGGAGCACCTGGAGTCTTAGAATAGGACTAAGCAGATGGAGCAGGGGGTGGTGGAGGGCCATGCCGCACTACCCGATGCAGAAAAAGAAGTGGAGAGTGTGTTACGGGAGCCCACCGCTAAATGGGCAGAGGTGGGGACAGCAAACCTCTACTCCAAGCCCAAAGTACACCTGACTTAGCCTTCACAAGAGGTGCACAGGTGTAATAGCTCACAGTTGTGCTGCCATTTAAGACTAATGAATGTGTGCTTCCTGTACTTGAGCTGGATTTGATGCTCCAGCCCATATGGGATGTTTTGCAGGTGCTGGGTCTACTGAAGCGGATGGCTGAGGGGCTAGAGAGGATGGCTGAGGCACCCCTGGAGGCAGCGCACAAGTGGCTGTGACTCTCCAGCCAGCTAGACGTGGCAGTACAGGTATGTGACGAAAGAGGTGCAGAGCAAAGGGGTCCTGAAAGTAAATAATACCAGGTGCGGAAACAGCCAAGGTACTAGCTTGTATGTGCTGGTACCCGCGGACTGCCCTGCCCCAAATACTGACGGCAGTCTCATGAACGGCACTCTCAGTATATCTCTCTGTGTTTTGTGCCTGTTTTTTGTTCTTAAATCGTATAAAATCACTTCTTTTGTTTTCTTTTAATAGTTTGTATTTATTTCTGTAAAATGCTTTATAACATTTGTGAAAGTTTTTTACTTTTGATCGTTGTCATCTTTGTAATCCAATGGGATGCTCTACCTGAGTGGGAAACCCTAGGTGTCTGGCCGGCGCTGTTCATTTACAGCCAGGATGCACTGCTATCATTGAGACCAGCTACCAGTTACTCTCCAAGTACTACTAACGTACCAATTAAAAGCTTTGAAACCCAGAAAGTGAGGAAAGAGAGGTGGACTTCGAGTACATCTTAAGACAGAGAAGTTTTAAAACACCTTTTCATCCTCATCATGAGAAATGCACAGTCTTTGTGGAGTACACTGGACGAGCTGAGAGAATCTGTGTACCGAGAAAGCTATATGATGTGCTTTACTGAGACCTGGTTTAAGAATACTAACTCAGATACAGCTGTTGAAGTGGATGGATTTGATTGTGTACGGCAAGACAGAAACCCAGCCTCTGGTAAGCAGGTGGGCAGTGGGGTCTGCCTTTAATTTAACAAAAGCTGGTGCAAGAATGTCACTGTAAAAGAGCGCATCTGCATGCCAAATATTGAACTACTCATAATTGGACTTCGCCCATACTGTGTACCACGAGAGTTTAATAAATTATTTCTGACAGTTCACATACCGCCGTGTGCTGATGTGAGAGCTGCAACTGAAACGATTCTTGAAACTGCTCAGAAACTAGAAACCAAATCACCTGGGGCCTCATGTATAAACGGTGCGTACACACAGAAATGTTGCATAAGAACGTTTCCATGTTCAAATCGCGATGTATAAAACCTAAACTTGCCGTAAAGCCAAGCACATTTCCACGGTAGCTCATACCCGGTCATACGCAAGTTCTCTGCTTGGTTTTGCAGACTGGCGGCTCCCAGCGTCAAAGCAGTGCTACTGTTCCTGTGTGGTTTCCCTTTCTTTTTTAGATCCACATCCCTGACGCGGTTTTATAAATACACTGAAATTAACCACATATTGTTTATTACGGTAGTTTAATGCATCTGATTGTAATTAACCTGTAACAATATAATGGTCTACAGAATGGTCAAACTATTCTAAATACCATAACTGCTTTAGCGTCGTTACTCTCACTGCACCTTCTTCTTCTTCTGTCAGCTGCTCCCATTAGGGGTTTCCACAGCGGATCATCTTTTTCTATATTACTCTCACTGCACCACTCAGAGTATTTATATCACTGTATCTGAGTGTGAATCACAGATCTACAGCATTCGGAAAGAGAATTATCGGTATACAGCATCAAGCACACACTGCCTCAGCCAGCGTCAGAGCCTTTCCTATTCGAACCTCGCGGTTCACAAACAGTTTCATCCCAAGAACTATACACGCACTCAATCAGTCCATCAAGTGCTCCTTATAGAACTGTTTGTACTTGCAAGTTACCATGAGGTAATTGTACTTATGATAGTTATAATATTGCACAACCTGAGCCACTTTATAAAGAGCGTATTTACATATGATGACGATATCATTTTTAAGATGAAATGCAGCAAAATATATTTATTATATTATACAGATAAAACTTTAACTACACTGTGCCGCAGCGCTAGCAAGAAACTTCGTTTCGTTCACGGTTTGTTCCTGCCTTGCACTGTATTCATGCTGTGGCTGGCGCGACACTGAAAGGATAGATGGATAGACTAATTAAACATTATGAAGATATTTCGATGTTCCTTAAAAGTTCTGAAGAATCGGCGTTCTAAGCTTACAGATGGCTTAACATCTATTACAGAGCTGATTGTGTGGTGATTAGGTATTTGGAGAAAGAAAAGTAAGGACAGGAATTGGGGGTTAGTACATTTGAAAAAGACAGTACTTCTGTAATAAAGCATTTCATCGAAGGTTGCGCATGGCACAGCAAGCATCTTGCATAAGACATGAATAATCACTGCGCCACCGTGTTCCCATGTTTAATAACATGCTTTAACTCATATCATCATGAAAATGATATCACGTATACATCCCAGTATTTTAATTATTCAGAGAGCAGTAATATCATGAATGTAATGGATTCTGTGTCCTGTCAGAGGAAGAGCACGTAGTGATTCAGGCACATAGAGCACATATAAGATCAAAAACAAAACAAAGCATTTAACGTGCTACTTTAGTTACGATGGGATTTGAGAAACTAGTAAATTAAACGATTTTAAGATCAATTTTATGATGTTCTACTTTAATGACAAAATAAACTACGTGGTTAAAGTGGAAATTTAGAGATTAAAGTTGACATTTCGTGCTTTTTTTCACACTGTGTGTCTTTTTTTTTTCACTGTACCCTAATAAGCTTTCATATGACACTCAGACGGTGGGCTACGACCTTTCACGCATTTTTAACGCCGACTTTGATATGTGACAACTTCTTTTTTATTTCGGGAACTGTGCGACTTTGTGAACTTGTGCTTTCGAGTTTCTCCGACACTCTATGTCACTCGATCAACTTCCTTCTGTTGCTTATATAACTGTTTAAACCAACAAATAGTACGTTTTTCTTTGCCTCCATTTGGTATTCGCTGAAATTCTTCTATTTTTTCCTCGTACTTTTGCCATTGCCTTTTCACAGAACGCTGAGCTTAAGGGATATTTATATTGATTTGCATATTCAAAGAGGCGTAATTCTGGGAGGATTTGGGGCGGGACAGCAGGTGCGTGCACGAGCGTTACTTTTCACGCTGACCAGGATTTATGTAGCGGAAGAATGTAGAAGTTGGCGAACGCACAGATTTATGCATCTGGATTTTTCTGTGCGTAAGTACATTTCGGCTTTTGTGCTTACATCATGTTATAGTGCGAATTCTACGCACGCCGTTATGCATGAGGCCCCTGGCTCTTTCCAACTTGTAATGGGTGATTTTAATTTATGCAATCTGGAATCAGTATTACCACATTACCATCAGTATGTGAATATTAATACTAGGGGGACAAATCATTAGATAAGTGTTATGTGAACATCCCTGGCACCTATGTATCGCATCATAGATTACCCCGGGTGCGTCTGACCACATCGTTATTCTCCTACTACCAAAGTACAAACAAACTGAAACAAGAAAAAAACAACCATACAAAAGTCCTACATTAAGCAGCTCTCTCCAGTTTTTCATTTGCTTTTTAACTGGTCTCCGACCTGTGGTATTGTAGAAACAATCATTACCCCTGCTTCTAAAGTTTCCAGGCCAAACTGTCTGAATGACTACAGACCAGTGGCACTCACCTCTATTTCAATGAAATGCTTTGAACGTTTGGTGAAAAACATTTTAATGACAGAGACAAAGTCTTTTCAATTTGCTTACTGTGAAAACAGAAGTGTTAAAGATGCTCTACTTGTTATCTTATATCAAATCATTTCATCTTACTGTATATCATCTTTACTTATCTTGATCAGCCTGGGTCATTTGTGAGAGTGCTATTTGTGGATTTTTCTTAAGCATTCAGTATCATAATAATTCTAATAATAATTCTTTACATTTATATAGCGCTTTTTCTCACTACTCAAAGCGATCTCCACACAGGGAGGACCTGGGAAGTGAACCCACAATCTCCTTACTGCAAAGCAGCAGCACTACCACTACCACTGCGCCACAGCCTCATATGGGAAACTGAATAGTATGAATGTAAACCCACTTGTCACATTATGGACTCAGGACTTTCTTATAAAAATAATAATAATAATTCATTACATTTATATAGCGCTTTTCTCAGTACTCAAAGCGCTATATCTATCTATCTATCTATCTATCTATCTATCTATCTATCTATCTATCTATCTATCTATCTATCTATCTATCTATCTATCTATCTATCTATCTATCTATCTATCTATCTATCTATCTATCTATCTATCTATCTATCTATCCACACAGGGAGGAACCGGGAAGCAAACCATTCACAGACAGTCAAAGTACAGGACGCTTTTTCAAAAGTCATTCATTCAAACACATGACATCCGCAGGGGTTGTGTCTTATCACCATTACTATTTACTCTATACACAAGTGACCTGAGACAGAATAATGACCACTGCTCTATTACCAATATGCTGATGACACCATGACACTGTATCTGGAGAGGATGAAAGCCACTATTTAAATCAAGTAGACTGGATGGTAAATTGGTGTAATAAAAAATATCTCACTCTGAATGTAAAAAAGACCAAAGAAATGATATTTGATTTTAAGAGACATAAATCTGTATGTTCACCCATTGTTGTTTTGGGGGAGGAGTTGGAAATAGTGAATGAATATAAATACTTAGGAATTAACCTAGATAACAATCTTAACTGGAATGCAAATGCAAAAAAAATTATTTGAAATGGTCTGACAAACAAAAATTTTAAAACGTTCTAGCAGATTACTAAGCATGCAGTTAACGTTATTGGGGCTGATGCAGACAATCTGTCAAGTTTGTGTCAGAGAACAATGGTAAAGAGACTGGAAATCATCTCAACTGATGGCAGACATCCATTACATATAGAACTTAGCCTCAGTAAATCACGAAGGATAATCGATTTGAAAACCCACACAAATCGCTCCAGAAATTCCTTCCTTCCTAGTGCCATACGACTTTTTAATAAGGAATATCGGAGGAAATGATTACGGTTTGATATGTATCCTGTAACCATTTTTGTGCAAATATGCACTATCAAACTGCTTTACCTTAACCTGTCTTGTCTCTATTTCTTTTGTTTTACTTCTTTCTGTCTTGTTATTAGATGCAACTGAGAAGGCAAATTTCATGTTTTCTTGTGTAAACATGACTAAATAAAGAAACCTTGAAAGTTGAAGTGAGCAGTCTCTGTTCTTGCCATAGAGAGACCCAGACTGTTGCTGCATCCCAGAGTAGAAGAAAGACAGCAAAAAGGAAGACCAGTTCTCCAAACAGTGCTGCATGTGAGTTTGTGCACTTACGTGTGGTGGAGGCCTCTCAGCTGGGCATAAAGTGAAGCAAAACTTCCCATCCTGCTTCCAATCCCACAGGGTGCGAGCAGGAGGAGAGTGGCTGTGTTATGAATGACACCAGCCGGGTCAAGGTTGGAGACATTGCTCGACTTGGAGGAAGGTATATGCCGGTAGTTGATGTCAGCACAGCATCTTCCCGTCACTTTCATGTTTTTATCTTTCATGGCGGAGCCGTGTACTGGCTATCATGGACACCCCCTGTTGGAGGAAGACAGCCCACGTGGGACTGGATGCTTCGCCCCATAATGCTCGGGGGCCTGGGGGGGGGGTTCTGTTGCAGACAGCCAGGATCCTTGCCTGGCCGAAACACAATTCTTGTGGAAGGACTTGGGGAGAGAGCAGACTCAAGACATTATCTCCCCCCGGGATGCTAGATGGCAGCCCCTCTGGGTTGCTGTGAATCCATGGATTCCCGAAGAGCATGCTGGGAGTTGGAGTTCGCTGCAGCCCTGTTCATTTCCGTGGATGCCGACAGGGGGGTTGTGGGATTGGCAGAGTCCCTGGAAGGAGATGCTGCTGGAAGGAGATCCCCAGATACCTTGAGGATTTCTGGGTTCTCTATAAAATAAAACCATCTGCCACTACTCCAAGGACCAGAGTTGGAAGGGAGTGAGACAAAGCTTGCTGGAGGAGGAGTGGAGCTGAAGGACATGAGAGAGAAAAGAGAAGAAAAAAGAAAAAAAGTGTGTTTTATGGTTATTGTGCTTAGGGCTGTGCTGTAAAGGTGGGAAATGAGGGAAAACATTTCTCGCAAGAAAAAAATAAAAATGTGTTTGCTGAACTTGTGTCCTGCATTGCCTGAGTCGGGTTTGGGCAGCTGGAGCGCCCTCTGCAGGCCACAGCTGAAACTAATAAGTACGGTATGAACACTGTGTGTACTGCACAAATACCCCTCGTTCCTGTCATCTTACACAATATGCATAAGTGATGTAAAAGACTTGATCCTCATCAACAGTTATTCGCAGATGCATTTGCCCATTCTTTAAACTCAACAATTATGCTGTCTTTTACTTTTTCGCTTATTATTTTAACTTCATGACTTTTCGGTGTCATGTTTTCAAAAGTATATTAGGGCTTGTATTTATGAAAGCATCTCTGAATTACTCCTAAGAATTACACTAAAAGTCTGGCTAGGATGAGAATTTTTCTTGTCCCAGTGTAGGACATGAGAAGTAGACAAGTAGTTACTCCTAGCTAGAAGTACGAGTTCACGTTTGAGAATGAATGATATCATAATTTTATGGTACCCTAAGCCAGAAGGTAGCAGTGAGAAGGAGTAGAAGAAGAAGAAGAAAAGCATAATAAGGCAGGGTATTCTGCTAAGCTGCATGTAATTGTTGCCACTTCACAATAAACATCAAGAATAATACTGAAATAAGCACCAAGGTGGAACCACTAGGACACGCAAACTGAATGATAGCAAAGGCCAATAATGGGCACAATTCTTTAACAATGAGTTATTTTCAGCTGTACTTTTAGTAGAATCACCTTCCTGCTGTTAGAGCCATGAGCAATGCCTTGTAAAATAATAGTGACTGAAACTAGTCACAGCTATTCCTGCACTGTTGCTGAAGTCACATTCACTCAATATTCCTGATCATCTTCCAGTGTTACATGCCGTGCTTCTCTCCGAGATCACTTCCTTATTTTCTGTGAAGCTCTATTATTCTAATGCTCAAGTAGTCAATACCTACCTTCTTGAGTGTTCCCAGGCTTGTAACATATAAGGTGAATGTTCCAGGGGTTTTTAAAATGCAGAGCTCAGTGTACCTGTGTGACATTTCGGTGTCAATCATGCATCCAGCCTCACCTATCTTTAGGGTAATATGTTGGGTTCTAGAGTACAGTTTGCATTTATGTTGATACTGTGATATTGCTTGCAATTCACATTTTTCACATATGCATGCTCATCTACTAATGTGGCAATGATCTTGATGTGTGTGCCATCAGTCACAACAGTAACTCCAGGAAAACCAGTGATTTGCTGGAATGCAGCTTTCTTTAACATTACTTTATATGAAGTGTTGTGTATACTGTATGTATAAATCTGCATACTACCTCATCCGTGGCAAGGATGTTTAAAGTTTGGTGCATATATATGAGAAATCGTTGGTTGTGATATTCCAAAATCATTGTTAATGCAAACCTGCATTTTTTCCTGTGGCCAAAAACAAAGTTTCCAAGACTTCAATTTTGTCTGACAGCGCATAGCTTCTTCACATAGATGGAACGATCACATGGCATACAAGATTTGTTACAAATATTATTCCATATCCTTTTATGAGTTCATTGTTGTCTTTCTTCTTTCCAGAAATATGTTCTTTGATGGAATGCTATCTTCTGCTCACATGCTCTCCTAAATCCTGGTGAAGTTAGGAGTAATTTTCTAAATTAGGAAAATTGATAAAATTATACTACTAGTACTATTAGGAGCAGGACCAAATTTAAGTCACTCTGAGTTTTTTGAGCCAGTTTGGATGATTTCCTACTCTGAGACACTTAATAAATATGGGCACAGATCATCAAGTTTTTTTTCAACAGTTAAGATTAACTACTGATTGGGTTTGAAGATTTTTTTAGAGCACAAAGGATGTATCTGTACACTGTGCACTTTAAAGCCATTACTGGTGTAATTTAAAGTTTTTTTTAAGCTAGCAACTGAAGAAAAAGGAAAAGTGAGGAAATTAAAACTATAAATGAAAGTAGGAGCAGAATCGGAGCACAAAGACTTGAATGAGGAACATGATTCAAATGATCAAGCAATGAAAGAACAGCAGAGCTCACTTATATTCTGTCATAAACATGGTTAAAAACCTCTGTTTAATTGTTATTTCAGCTTTTATTTAACATAATGTTGATGATGTCACTGTGTCGCCATGTTGTGGTTTAACTTCTTCACAGCTGCTACAATTTTTACAGTATTTCCATGGAGGCAGCCATGTTTGTCATGATTTTGTCATGGCTATTATTTTTTATAAAGTTAGTCATATCTTTTTTTTAAAAAGTATTTTTAACTGTCAGTTTTATCTTTATAATGCTAATATCATTACATCACCTTTATGATGTGGAGTTTACCATTTCACAACCAGTTTTTATTGATGCGGCCATTTAGTATATACAAGGGACGTTTAAAAACAAAAACAAATTGCATCACTTTTCTACAAAGTCACCTTCCTTTGCGATGCAATTTTCCCAGCATCGTACCAACTTTTTATTGCCCAATTACTACTCCTTCTGCCTTCACCGTTTCCAACAAAATACGAAACTGTGGAAACGTTTTGAATTTCCCTCGTAATTGTTTCTCTGGTTGCTACAACATGTTCACTCATATTGCACACATCATCACAAAATAAGTGCTTAAGATGGTGGTTTGGTATGCATAATGTCTGAAGTTTATGGACAAATTCTAAACAAACTAGCTAGGACTTTTGCTTTTTTTTGTCTGTTGTTTTGTTGCTTGCTGCTTAATTTTGCTCTTCCTGCTTTTACCTGCCTTTTGACCATTTTTATTTGCTGGTCTTGCAACATTTTTTTATTTCTTCCTGCAAGCTTCTCTAAAGTTAATTATGTTTTTTATGTTTATCACACAGCCATTATATAAGATGATAGCACACGTTGTAAACCTGTCCAAGTTTTAGACCGAAGAATCTAAAAACACTGACAACATGCTTAAACAAGCAAAGGATCAAAGGCAAGGTTCAGTAATTTTGTCTATTGATTGATTAAATTTGACTATTTGGATACATTTTTGATTTTTTGATTAGTTTGGCAGACTTTTAACTTTAATAGGCATTTGCCTCTCCCTCTGGAAGCCAGTCACTATCTGGTCCATTACCCTCATTTAAAATTTCTTCCATTTCTTCTTGATATTACCACTTGTGTCTTTGAGTCATTAATTTGTTTTTTAAATAAGTTCTGCTGGGTTTGGTTTATCAGTGTTTTTAATAATTTTGAAGATGTGGATTAGGTCCACTGATAACTTCTTTTGTAAAGGAATTTAATTCCTTTAACCTGATATATATCAGAAATCCCCAGTAGCCGAAGGATGCACTTGCTTTCAGTTGTACTGCTAAGAAGCAGAAAGTGGCAGGGACAACAGCAGAGAATGACAGGTCAGAAGATCAAAATTAAGATAAAGACATACCTAATTTAAAAACTAAAGTGTGTTGTGGCAAATCCAAAATAAACAGTTCTATAATAATTTATAACTACAGTAATGAATTATGCAGAATCCTCATACTCAGAAATGCAGAAAACACTGGAATGTCAGCAAGAAATATTCGGAAGTCTGAAAAATATTATCAAAGTCGTGAAAATCATTAAATCTACTCCCTGCAGAGCTCCTTCACACTCTTTCTTTCTTTTATAGTATGGCATCCAGAACTGTACAAAGCACTCTACATGCTACTTGGTGTTTGTAATATTCCTCTAGGTGTGAATGTTTTTTTTCTCTCTTTGTAAAATTTCCTCTACTGTTAACTTTTTTGTCTTTTATTAATGTCTTATACATCTATTTACACTACTTCTTTTGTTTTAATTTTATTTCTAATGGATTGACCTTGATTCAGAATGTCACTGTACAATTATTCAACACAATCAGAATATACAGTAGACCATACAATCAGAAGTAACACCATACAATATTTATATTAGCAGTGCTTTTATTTTTCCATTTTGCCTTTTGTAGACTATACCTCGTTACCAAAAAAACTGCTTTCTGTAAATATGTGCATTTGTTTTGATATTCATTTATTTAGACAATCAAAGACAATTTCAACATTAACAATATTTTGATTACTACTACGGAAAAGATAAAGCCCTTTTGTTTTTCTTTATTTATAGTTAGAAATAAAAGGATGGCAGTTACATCATGTTGGCCTTAAGTCAGATTGGTTGAGGAGGCAATCTTTCAGGAAAAGTATTATTTCAGTTTTCTCTTACATATTTCAAACATTTTTTCATTCATGAAAACATGTTGTTGTTTGGTATATGAGAATCTGATGGTCTATAGCAAAGGCTATTCACTAAATCTCTGAACTTTGCCATTTCTAACTTAACCCGAAGTGGTTCAGATATACTCCTGGCTTTGACTGAAGACAATTACATGAATGTTAGATATAGAAATAATTACATGTGTGTAGCAAGAAGGATATTTGTGCCATGTAATCTGTGAAATTTATTTAACAAATCTATGCAATTTAGCTGAGACAGAGAGCCTGCAAGGGAGATTGACAAATGACAGGTTAGGGAAAACAGAAAATATGTGAAAGACACAAGCAGGATGTTTTGGGAAGTGCTGATGTCTGCTTGACCAATATGGTTACAAAAACCAGAGTTTGTGGAAGGTATTAATAACCAGCCAGTTCTGACATGAATCCTATGTATATGTAGTTGTATGAGTGTTTATAATGACGAGGATCCAGAACGATGTCAGAAGTGTCACTATGCCACCGACATTCTGGTTGCTGGGTGGGACATCTGATTTGTCAGCATTCTCCCACTTGGCTGTGATGTCCTTATTCTTCTCTCTGGCCTAAATATGTATGTACGCAGGGTTATGCATTATATTTCTGGGAATGAATGTTACCTTTTAAAGCAAGTTAAATACAGAAATCTCTTTTTGTACCACATTTCTCTCTCTTGCAATTATTTTCCGCCAGGGTAGTTCTAGTCAATTCTGCATCAAGAAATACATTCCAGGGGATAAAGAACACCCTCTGCTGGATACAATGTGCATGAACAAACAATAAGGAATATGTACAACATAAATGTTTCACATTTTCCTAATTAGCAACTTTACACTGTTTTCCTTATCCATGGCATAACCAGGACAAGATCAGGCTAAAACGGTTGACAGAAAGACATTTATAATGAAAAATATAGGAGGCCATTAAAAAATGAAGGGTTGAAACATTCTTTACCATGTGAAGTGTTACCCTCATCTGATTAGAAGTCCTGAAGTAAATGTTTTTATCTAATTTCATGCTACTTTGTAGCAAAAAAAGTACATAGTGATTATTATCACAACATATTACAGGAAATAGTACCCAAGTAAACCAATAACATAAAAGTTTGAAATATATTTCATTTTTTCTTTAAGAAAGTTGTGCAACACCCAATGCATTACTTGTGAAAAACTATTTTTCTGCTTGGTTTCAATAACCTGTTATACAACAATAACAATGTGCATACATTACCTGTGTGTATCTCACAATGCTATAAAGAAGACCACTACTTACTGTATAACTTCTTCAACTCAGTGGATTTTGTGGGTTTTCAAGCATGCATCCTTAACAAGTGGCCTTCAGCCTAGATTTTGACTAGGCCATTCTAAAATGTCCATTTGTTAATCATTCTGAAAACGCTTTTAACTTAATCATTTCTATCTGTATGGCTCCTAGTTCCTTCAAATATAGAGAATATATGTACCAAAGCATCCCCAAACCATAAGGCAACTAGCACCATGCTTGACTGTTGATATTAGGTTCTTACTGTAGCATGCATTGTTCTCTGGGCATGCCACACTTTCTCTGTGCAGGCCAAATATTTCAGTTTTGAGTTATCTTTTCAGGGAAGATGATCCCAGCAATTCTGCTAGTTTCATTTTGGCAAAAATTAGGTTAGGACTCTTGTTCGTATTAATAGTTTCAACATTTCAACTTTGCTATGGATCCCACTTTTTTCCATGGCCTTTTTTGATAGGGTGGCCCATGCACCTTAGCTGATGTATAGAGATCTCAAGGTGATGTGATAATATGACTACTGTAATGGAAAAGTTTACACATATGACATAATAACAACTCAAGGAAAATTGATTTTTGTCCCAATCTTTCTTCACTTGGACAATATGGCCCTGACTATCATTAAGTAGAAGCCCAGAGACTTGGAATTAGTTCTGTAACACTTTTTAGAATGAAAGATACTGGCAACTTTGTCTTTTTGTGGGAATTTCATTAGGTCATGGCTAAAGTTAAACAAATTTACACTGAGTAGAGTTAGCCTAAATTAGTTTTCATTGTTATATTCATCAAATGCTGATCCTCGTTACTAACAAAAGACCTTGCAAGTGTAACAAAAACCCACAAAATAATTTACTTTAAGGCTCTTTAGAGAGTGAAGCAGAAATTAGTGGTAGGGTCCAAGGAGGATTAGAAAGATACTAGCATGAGGCATCTCCACGTGAGACAGAATTGTAAACCCACTTAAGAAGACCTAGAGAGAGAGAGAGCTGGGGCTTCATGTAATGCTTTGCATAGAATTCACACTAAAACATGGCATACAAACAAACAAATTCAGAGGCATAAAGCTGTATGTGAGCAAATTCTATGCACTTTTTTTTTATAAATACCATTCAACATGAATTTTAATGCACATGCACACACCTACAGCCCATGCTAATCAATATAAGTACCCCTTCCATTCAGTGTTTTGTTAAAAGACAATTGCAAAAGTGTAGTAGAGGCAAGGAAAAACATTATTTGGTGGCTTAAGCAGTGGTATAAGCAAGAAAAGGAAATTGATGGAGTGGCACAGTGTGGTGAAGGCATTCAAAAGTTCAAGTTCAAAAAGTCACACAGTGCCTGAAATAAAAAAGAAATGGTCAGATATCAAAGCCAATGTGAAAAGGCTAGTTGCAGCCCACCGTCTGAGTGTCAATACCACTGAAGGAGGTAGCGGAATTCCGGGGCTCACACCATTTGAGCAGTGAGCTGCTGCAATTATTGGTGAGACACTTATGACCATCATTTTAATGTCACTTAGTCAGTGGGTTGGTGAGCGGGGTGAGAAGCCATGTTTTTAGTGGGTGCCTGCCCACTATCCCCTAAGTAATGATGTTATATGGTTACATCATACAGATACATAACTAATTATGACCAAAGGTGTAATATTAAATGTATTCTATTCTTGAGAAGCCAGCCATCACACACAACACCATTTTAAAGGCTTGCTCCCAACACTACTATTTCTATTACTATTACAATATTAATCAGATTTCGCATCACAGATAATTTGCACATTAATAGAGTGGAAATGCTTTCAATATACATAAGTAACTTCATTCTCTGAAGGCGTCTTTATAGCAATGTGCGTGCATTCGACCGCTCCGATTAAATTTGTAAAAATGGATGTTACTGTGAATTGTACTTTGATGTTTGCCTGTTCAACCACATTGTAAGGAAATCTTTTATATCTGGATGTCAAGTGGATAATATAATCCCATACAGCTGGCATGGCACAACTCAGTGATGACTGAGAAGTGCCCAATGAGTCAGCAAGTTCATGTTGAAAAGCTCCTGTGGTTAAAACCAGAGGGTGGACAGAACTTGCAAGGGAACAGGGAGAGTACAATTCCTCAATGTCTGCCTTTGTAAAGGCAGTCATCACACAGCTCCAAGAGGATAGCTCTTGGAAATCTAAATCAACTTAGAAGCCATTCATCATCACTGGACAAGAAATCAGTATGATCTCTAAATACACGCTCACTTCTGATTCTTCCATTTGTGATATCTTCTAACAACACTATAGCAGCCGTGGTAGTTGGAATAGTTTGGCCATTCCGTGCACCATTATATTGTTACAGATTGATTACAATCAAGTGCCTTAAATTTGTAAACGATATGCAATTAATTTTGGTGTATTTGATAAACCCCTTGTCATGGATGCGACTCTAAAAAAGAAAGGAAAGCCACACAAAACAGTAGCACTGCTTTAATGCTGGGTGCCACCCATTTATAAAACTGAGCAGAAACATGCGTACACATGGTCTGAGGCTGCTGTGAAAATATGCGTAGCTTTACAGCAAGTTTAGTTTTTGTACATCTCAATATGAGCATGGAAATGGGTGTACGCAATATTTTTGTGCATACAGTAGGCACCGTTTATACATGAGGCCCCAGCCCTGGTGTGTTTGGTCTGTTTCTATATTTTGTGTCCTCCTGTTGTGTGACCACTTAAATAAGCACCTTTTTTGACACCTGCAACTTTCTTCATATTATTCCAAGTATGAAAAGATGCCACAAGGGTTCCCTTTTCTGTTACAGTGTATATTTCTAAAACGTTTAACCAATTATATTCTGCATGCTATTTTCTGAATTGTGGAGAATTTCATTCATACTACATATTTAAAAATAGCAAATACAATTAAAAAGAGAACTTACATTTCTTTACTACTTTCAGCTGCATCTGGTTATAAGATACAAACATAAAACATTTGTCATTTTTACTTGTTAATATTTGAACCAATAAAATAAGACTAGCTTTGACTTGAATCATACAATTTGAAGAAGCGTTCTAATCTTGGTTTGAAGACTGCTTTTCACGTTTATTTTGCCCTTATGATCCTAATCAGAAGAACATAGCTAATGGACAGAATTTTGATCCTTCTATATATAAATATGTTGCACAGCGCAACTAAATGTATATTTTAGTTATAATTTGTTTATTGTTCAAGTATGAGGATAAGTCAAAAAGTATCCACAGTGCTTTTATTGGTCCAGCAATAAAGAGGGCACATTAATGCCTCCACTTTTTCAGATGACTAAGACATTTTTGTGAGTCTTCATGAGTATTAGTTAATTTAATATAAAGGCCTTACAGGTTACTGTAGTTTTTGTGCATTACAACAAAGGGCGAAGACAATCCAGACCCCTATTTCAACAGATCTTACAAAAACCCAGGAACATTTCAACAATTTGGTGTCTAAGGAGGTCAAGAACATGTTTTTCTTTCTTGCATATAGTACAGAAGCAGAATGATCCTTTTTTTCTATAAGCTGTTCCATACTCTTGAAATCTTGTACTTAGTTGTAGAAACTTTGCATTGTTTGTATTTTTGCTGAAGGTGATAGCTTTTACTGGTGTTTAAATTGATTGGTTATCTTTGTGTGAATAACATGCAAATGAGCTTTTCATTATATTGCAGAGCATTTGCCAATAAGTGTAATTTCAAAATTAAAATCATAAAATCATGTATAAATACTTTCTTTTACCTCTTAGCTGTTGTCAAGGCAGTACCTTAAATTTTATCTGAGGGTTTCAAATGAAAGATTTTAATGAAGCTAAGCCATGGCAGTATAACATTTGATCTAAGGTTTTTAATGTGTATTTTTATCATTGATCACTTTTCTAAAAATATTCAAACATTAATTCTTGTGATCCACAGCAAACTGTAAGCATAACAGTACACTTTTCTTTATTTCTGTAACACGTAACAAGCACTTTCTTTGTAATGAGTGCCATTCATGGTGTAAGGCATTTTACTGGAGAGCTCTATTATGAAACTTAACAAAGGTCCATGCATGATGGGGAACCTATCTGTATCAATTACTGAGTCAGTAATATTTACTAACCTGATCTCATTATTTTGGAAACATTACTTTAATTAGTAAAAACCTTCATTGGAATGAACAAAGGAAAATTATTTTTCTTTTTTACCTGGACATTCTGTGTGTGTCTTCATGCACTTGAACTTCACAAATACTATGGCTGCCACCAACATGACAACAAATACTGGAAGGAGCACCCACAGTATTTTATTTTCTGTAAAAATAAATAAGCATATAAATTAAGAGAATACATGCAGACGTTCCTCTTACTGCATACCAAAAGTAAAATACATATCATGAAACAAATATTAATGGTTTCATAATACTCAACAGACCTACTAGAACATTTCTAAAGCAATCAAAAATTTCCTAACTAGTGGGGTGTGGAAGACAATGCAGACAATCAAAAACAGTAACAAGGTTGACAACATTGTTCCAAATTTCCACATACTTGTTACTGTACTGTAAATTTAATAAACTGTGAGCAGACTGACATCTGTTGCAAGGTAAAATGTGTCAAAATTCTAATGACAAAATAACCAGCTTTCAGCTATCATGCCAGACATCTTTTATGACTAAAGAAGTATTTTATTTACCTCAGTTACAATTTTTTTCTCTCTGCAGGAATTACAAGTTGGTGAGCTAGAATTCCATAAAAGGCACTGCTTGGGGTGGGCACAGCATGAACTTTTAGCAATATAAAGTTATTATAAGTTTAGTGCCCCAGGACCGATTTCAGCACTTCATTTTCATTTGAAGAAGGCAGGTAATGGAGATTCTGATAAGTAGTGACGGTAGTATAGCAGCCAGGGGAACTACTTTTAACTCTTAAAAAGCAGAAAAACTATCCATTTTTTCATTTAATGATACAGTAGGTGACAGCTGACAATCTGTAGTTCTGAGATAAGGATAGTAATTAATGTCTCCTTCCCATCCCAACAACATGTTTATTCCCCTACCTACACTCTAGAATCTTTGCAGACAGCAGAGTGCAAGTAGGATCACCTGTTATTTCTATGATTTTACTTGGCTCTAAACACAAATCAGATTTTAATCATGTTGCCTTAAATGACAAGGAATCTGCTATTAGCTCATGGCAAATTTTCTTCAAACTATTTAATCTACTTTGACTTTGTTACCATTAAGTCCACTTCTATATTAGGGATGAGTGCAGTGCATAGAGTCACTGGACACTTTATTAGACTTTATTAGGCCCAGACCCCTCATAGACCCAGTGATCATCAAAGGTGACTGTGTGCAGATGGTGCAGACCTATAAATATCTGGGAGTGCAGCTGGATGATAAATTAGACTGGACTGCCAATACTGATGCGCTGTGCAAGAAAGGACAAAGCCGGTTATACTTCCTTAGAAGGCTGGCTTCCTTCAACATCTGCAATAAGATGCTGCAGATGTTCTATCAAACAGTTGTGGCGAGCGCCCTCTTCTACGCAGTGGTGTGCTGGGGAGGCAGCATTAAGAGGAAAGACGCCTCACGCCTGGACAAACTGGTGAGGAAGGCAGGCTCTATTGTTGGCATGGAGCTGGACAGTTTAACATCTGTGGCAGAGCGAAGGGCGCTCAGCAGGCTCCTATCAATTATGGAGAATCCACTGCATCCACTAAATAATGTCATCTCCAGACAGAAGAGCAGCTTCAGTGACAGACTGCTGTCACTGTCCTGCTCCACAGACAGATTGAGGAGATCGTTCCTCCCCCAAACTATGCGACTCTTTAATTCCACCAGGGGGGGTAAACGTTAATATTTAACATTATACATAGTTCTTGTCTGTTTTTTTCACCTGTATTATTATCATTCTTTAATTTAATATTATTTATTGTATCAGTATGCTGCTGCTGAAGAATGTGAATTTCCCATTGGGATTAATAAAGTATCTATCTATCTATCTATCTATCTATCTATCTATCTATCTATCTATCTATCTATCTATCTATCTATCTATCTATCTATCTATCTATCTATCTATCTAGATATACTTGTTCAAAAATCCCAAATCACTGTGTATACAGTATAGCTAGCTGTTGTTTGACTATTATGCAAGATGTATGATTTTAGTGATTTTGTATATATGTAGCAAAGTGTAAAATGTTATTTATAATTTTATTCTATTTTTTTTTTGTTTTGTTATGAACTTCCCCAAAAGAGTTGATCTCTGTAAATAGTTAATAGTATAACAACAATATAATCTGTTGTAGTACGGGCGTTAATTAGCGTCACACCTCACAACCTGCATGCACCACGTGCGCTGTGGACGCTGTGGGAGTAGGTTGTGGTTTCAGTTTCTTTCCCGATTTTTTTATTTCATTTACTTTGTGTTACTAATTTATAATTGATTTAATTTATTATTTAATAGGCAGAGGGGAGAAGACGTTTATGTGACGCTCTGTCTATTTCTTTCCTTTTTTTTTTGAAAAGGTATGCTATACAGTATATATATTTTCTTTTGTTAAGAATATATAATTATAAAATTAGGATTTTTTTTTTGTATAAAGCTATGTGTATTGTAAATAGTTCTCTTTGGAAAATTGGATTCATTTTTTTTTGTAAATAGTTTTATATGTAATATGTTTGTATAAATAAACACGAGAAGCACGGTGGACGCTGTAGGGGCAGAGGGGAGAAGACGTTTATGTGACGCTCTGTCTATTTCTTTCCTTTTGTTTTGTAAAGATTTTCTGGAACAGGAAAATAAAAGCTTGTGTTATAACCCAACAAGCCTACACGACAATCATTTACACAAAGCAGGGAAAGGTAGGTTGCAGTCGGTTACAGAAATGGTGCCATGACCGGGATCCATCAGGTCAGCTGCTGCCAATCGCCGGGGTCAAGCAAGTGCCGTGAAGACTGAGATGTCCTCTCTGTGAGCTGGAGGAATCAGTTTATGTGAGAGCTAACGACGTTAAAGGACACTTCATTGGTTATTGGTTACAGTTTTTACATATAGATATAATGTTAAGAATTGTTTAATTATATACTAATACTTGTTCTGTAAATTGTGTATTTATAGTCAGTCCTATACATATTTTCTTTACTCTTCGTGTATTAGCTATTGTAATATGGCTAGCGGGGGCGTGGACTGAATTTTATAGATGTGACCCCAGTAGTGGGGAGGGTTCAAGGCTTATTGCATGCAAAGGAGATTACAGGAGGGCAGGTTAGACAGTCAATTTATAGAGAGCATTCGGACACCATGGAGGCAAGTGACAGACCTTCTGTGAAGCCAAGGTTCTCAACCCCTACCGATAGTGCCCCTGATACTTTGCAGCAGTTACGTGATATTATAGGAGAGCTAGGCACTCAGATTGGTGATTCTGTTGCCAGTCGGTTATTGGCTAGTAGGATTCTTGACACGCCAGACAGTTTCATGACTCTTCCATCTGCTAGCCGACCTGATCCCCTGTCTAATACTCTCGATCTGTCCAAACTAAATGTTGTAGTAAAGCCAGACAGGAAGGAACCACCAGTGTTCAGAGGAGATGAATCAGTCAAACACAGTGCAAGAATGGATAGACATTATGGAAGTGTATCTACGTAATAAGGGAGTCTCTGTCCCAGAACAAGCGGACGAGGTGCTGAGCTATCTCTTGGGGCGAGCAAGAAATATTGTCAAAGTTGGACTGAAGAGTAGTATGACCCTAAATAGTGTTTTGCACCCCGAAGTAATATATGAAATATTGAGGAGATATTTTAGCGAGAGTCCAGTGTCTTGCTCCCCAGTAGCAGATTTTTATGCCACACAGCCAAAGGATGATGAGAGTCCTGTAGATTATTGGGTTCGGCTGAACACTGTTGCTGAGCGGGCTGACAAACACTTAAGGAAGAAAGATGCAAAGATGGAACACATGTCTACAGAGATTGCCATGATATTCATAAGCAATTGCCCAGATTCTGATCTTGCCAGTGTTTTTAAATGTAAACAAATTAGTAAATGGTCAGCCGCAGAGGTTCAGGAGGCTATTGATGAGCATCAGAGGGAGCACTGGGCAAGGAAGAGATCTGTTAAGACAAGCAAGGTTGGTAGGACACCAGCGGCTGTTACTGCTATTAATAATTTTGCAGTAGAGAAATGTGATTATGGAGCAACAAGCGTGCCGGAAGTCGTCAGACAGATGAAGGTAGATGTGCACAATAATCAAGAGGTGGGAGCATTGGAGCAAGTTCTAGACATGTTTGAGAAAGTTTTGGCACTGACGGCCATTCCTCCTCAGCAGCCAATTCAGTGGGTGGCTCGGGCTTCCTGTAAAATATGTGGTGATAAGACACACCATATGCGTGAACATTGCCTGAGGGAAAGAAGGTGCTTTGTTTGTTTGGAGACTGGTCACCAGAAGAGGGACTGTACAAAAGTACATCCACATACTGTTCACCCAGATGCTCAGGTGACTGACCAGGGAAACTAAATTGCTCGCATTTGGGGGGGGGGGGGGGGGGGGGGGGGGAGTGTGAGCTTACTAAGTCAGACCCTCAATCTTGAAGAAGATTTGGCTTCCGTTTACGAGGAGAGTAGCAGGTTGGCTCCAAAGGGAGGTCTGGTCATATGCCAGAATGTGCATAAATTGGAGAGAGCAGACAGTCTGTTCTACACGGATGTGAAAGTAAATAGTCGAGTTCCGTTATTGGCTTTACTGGATATTGGTTCAATGGCGTGCACGATGAGTGAGGATGCAAAAAAGAAGCTTGCAGAAGGAAGTTTGTTGCCAGAGGTTGTTCAGACACCGACAGATATTATCTTAGTGGGATGTGGTGGGATACAGGTGCGTCCGAAGTGCATTTATGAACTGGAGCTTAACACCTATGACCAAGTGATGAGTGTCCCTGTCTTGGTGGTGCCCGGTCAACGTGACCAGTTAATACTGGGTACTAATGTAATAAAGCATCTGTCGAGTCAGTTCAAACAATATCCAAATTATTGGAAAGTAATGAACACTCCTGACTCCGCTGATGAAGCTAATATTGAACAGTTTTTGAGAATGCTGTCTGGCATAACCAGATGGAGAGGTGACAAAATTCCGGATGTAAAAGGAACTGCAAAATTAACTAGTGCTGTTACACTAATGCCCAGTAAATATAGTATGGGGAAGGCTTTCTACGCACATACCCATTTCCAGTGGAAGTGCTATACTGATAGAACCACCAAAATGTCAGTCACACTGGAAAACCATCTTAGTAGGAAGAGTAGTAGCTTCAATGAGTGGCGATCGATGGGTCCCAGTGAAGATTGTGAATCTGAGTGATAAGCCTGTGACACTCAGGAAAAATACAAGGATTGCTGATGTATTACCATGTGTGGCAATGGAAGATTTTGACCAGAGGCTGAGTTGTGACACTGTTAAAGAGCTAGGGGCCAAAACACATGACGTTTTGAGCAATGCAGCCAGTACTGCTAGTGCCTCTTTACCCTCCAGTTTGCAGGATGATTTGAACAGCCTAGGGATGGATGGTGTCAATGTAAATGCATGCAAGGTATCGACTTATTGGAGGAGTCAATTGGTAAACCTTGTGAAGAGGTATGAACACATATTTTCCAAGGATAAGTTGGACTGTGGCAAGGTCAAAGACTTTGTTCATCGCATTTTTCTGACAGATAGCCGTCCTTTCCGGTTACCCTATCGTCGTGTTCCCCCAGGGCAGTATCAGAAGTTAAGGGAGGTCCTGTCTGAAATGGAAAAGAAAGACATCATTCGGAAGTCTTCTAGTGAGTGGGCTTCCCCTCTCGTTCTTGTTTGGGGAAAAAGAATGGCGACTTGCGTGTCTATGTTGACTACCCGGTGGTTGAATGCACGCACAGTAAAAGACGCACATCCTGTTCCGCACCAGGCTGACTGTTTAGCTGCCCTGGGAGGTAATGCTATGTTCAGTACAATGGATTTGCCATCTGGGTTTTATAATATTCCAATGCATGAAGAGGATAAGAAATTAACTGCTTTTACAACTCCAGTGGGTCTCCACGAATTCAACAGAATGCCTCAAGGTTTGTGTAACAGTCCAGCCAGTTTTATGCGCCTGATAGTGAATATTTTTGGTGACCAGAATTTTTTGACATTGTTGTGTTACCTTGATGATGTGCTGATTTTTGTCCCCAATGAGGCAGAAGCCATCAAAAGACTTGAAATGGTTTTTAATAGGCTAAGTGAGCACGGCCTAAAATTGGCCCCAAGAAAATGTCATTTCCTTCGGCGTAGTATTAGGTTTTTAGGCCACGTTGTCAGTGAAAGTGGAGTTGCCACTGACCCAGAAAAGGTGCAAGCTATTGCTGCTCTGACTGAATCAGACCTTATGTCAAAAGATGGGATCACCCCCTCAGCAAAGAAAATAAAATCCTTTCTTGGCATGGTAATGTACTACCAGACGTTCATACAAAATTGCTCCAGTGTGGCTAAGCCACTTTTTGCCTTGACAGCAATGTTAACAGTTAAAAAGGGTAAATCTAGGGGCGCAGCTGTTTTTAAGAAACTTAGCCGAAATGATTGGACTCCAGAGCATAGCAGAGCATTTAGTGGTCTCAAGGATGCCCTGCTGAATTCAGTAGTGTTGGCTCACCCTGATTTTGGCCGCCCTTTTATTCTCTCAACTGATGCTTCACTCGATGGATTGGGAGCAGTACTTTCTCAGGTTTCTGAGGGGGGAAGTAAGGCGCGTCCCATTGCTTTTGCAAGCAAAGCATTGACTCGTGCGCAGACGAAATACCCTGCCCATCGATTGGAATTTCTAGCATTGAAATGGGCGGTCTGTGATAAATTTAGCCATTGGCTTAAGGGTCATCCTTTTACTGTTTGGACAGATAACAACCCATTGACTTATATTCTCACCAAACCCAAGCTAGATGCTTGTGAACAACGTTGGGTGTCCAAGTTAGCGCCATATAATTTTGGCATTCAGTATATTCCAGGCCCCAAGAATGTACTTGCAGATGCTCTGAGTAGACAACCGTTTGTAAAAGCCAGAGTTAGTCAGAGGCTTCTGACTGAACCTTATGGGGCTTTGCTTGATGAAGCACAACTGGTTAAAGATAATGCTGTACAGAATATTTTCCATCTGAGCACCAACCGTCAACAAATACAACAAGTGGAGTTTGTTTCGGAAGAGAGACACTATTCACTTAATAACGAGGAAGTCACTGCAGTGCTAGATGGTCAGGTTGAGTGGGATGAGGGAACAAGAGGGAGAGCATCCTCTTGGCTTGTCCAAGATGTTCAGCAGTTGATCCCACCGGGACAGTGTGCTCTGCCTGTATTCTCTCTGAAGGAACTCCAGGATAGACAATAGGAAAATAATGTTTTATCAAGGGTTTTTTATTATATGGCCCGGGAAAGGAGACCATCCAGGAGAGAGAGAGTGAAGGAGATGTTTGAGGTTCAGAAGGTATTAAGACAGTGGGAAAAACCCAAGTTGCTAGATGGGATATTGTATGAAGTGATTAAACATCCTTTGACTGGAAAGAGACTTCATCAGTATGTTGTCCCCGCCTCACTGGTGAAACAAGCTCTGCAGGGAGTGCATGATGAAGCTGGACATCAAGGACAATATAGAACCCTATACCTGACAAGACAGAGATTCTTTTGGGCAAATATGGAGCGCGTTGTCAGGGACTATGTTAAGTCCTGCAAACACTGCGTAGTAAGCAAGACACCAGAACCGGAGGGTAGAGCCCCTCTTGAAAGCATCAGAACCGCCAGCCCTTTAGAATTAGTTTGCATAGATTTTTGGTCAGCAGAAGATGTTCGTGTTGACGGTAACCTTTGGAAAAAATAAATGATTAAATGCTGCTTTAGTGACAGATGATAATGTTACGAGTATTGTTAAGTTGAGAAGGAATGTTGTCAAATAGATGAGAGGGTGTATGGGGCACCCCCAGTGCAAGTGTACTTGAGAAGGGTTGTGCAACCTTCTTTAGTCACTTTCCCAGTGTAGTGGGTAACACATATGTCGTACACTGTGGATATATTGAGGTAGTCAGCTGTTAGTGGCTGACTATTTTGGTGAAGTTCAGGGAGGAGCATGTAGCAAAGTGTAAAATGTTATTTATAATTTTATTTTACTTTTTTTTGTTATGAACTTCCCCTAATGAGTTGATCCCTGTAAATAGTTAATAGTATAACAACAATATAATCTGTTGTAGTACGGGCGTTAATTAGCGTCACACCTCACAACCTGCATGCACCACATTTTTGGCTCTAACACCAGAAGCACGGTGGACACTGTAGGGGTAGGTTGTGGTTTCAGTTTCTTTCCCGATTTTTTTATTTCATTTACTTTGTGTTAATATTTTATAATCGATTTAATATATTATTTAATAGGCAGAGGGGAGAAGACGTTTATGTGACGCTCTGTCTATTTCTTTCCTTTTGTTTTGAAAAGGTATGCTATATATATATTTTCTTTTATTTTCATTTGTTAAGAATATATAATTATAAAATTAGGATTTTTTTTGTATAAAGCCATGTATATTATAAATAGTTCTCTTTGGAAAATTGGATTCATTTTTTTGTAAATAGTTTTATATGTAATATGTTTGTATAAATAAACACGAGAAGGGCGGTGGACGCTGTTGGGGCAGAGGGGAGAAGACGTTTATGTGACGCTCTGTCTATTTCTTTCCTTTTGTTTTGAAAAGATTTTCTGGAAGAGGAAAATAAAAGCTTGTGTTATAACCCAACGTGCCTATGCGACAATCATTTACACAACGCAGGGAAAGGTGGGTTGCAGTCGGTTACATATACAGTATCTCACAAAAGTGAGTATACCCCTCACATTTTTGTAAATATTTTATTATATCTTTTCATGGGACAACACTGAAGATATGACACTTTGATACAATGTAAAGTAGTCAGTGTACCGCTTGTATAACAGTGTAAATTTGCTGTCCCCTCAAAATAACTCAACACACAGCCATTAATGTCTAAACCACTGGCAACAAAAGTGAGTACACCCCTAAGTGAAAATGTCCAAATTGTGCCCAATTAGCCATTTTCCCTCCCTGGTGTCATGTAACTCATTGGTGTTACAAGCTCTCAGGTGTGAATGGGGAGCAGGTGTGATAAATTTGGTGTTATCGTTTTCACACTCTCTCATACTGGTCACTGGAAGTTCAACATGGCATGGCACTTTTGTGAGATACTGTATATATATATATATTGTCAAAGTCGGCCGGCAGCTCAATCCAGTTGGGATGTCCCAGGATGGGAAGAATGGATGAGGGTAGGACACTAGGTGGCAGCTCCCCTGGACGGTAAATGTACTGCGGATTCCCGCAGGGCATCATGGGACGTGGAGTCCATTTTCTCAGCCCTGTTGGGTGCCGTGGGTGCTGCCAGGGGGAGCTCCTAAAGGACCTGGGGACTCTTATGTTTCCTACAACCCGGAAGTACTTCGGAGACACGAGGACGGAAGCCCACAGTAATTCTGGGATATTTGAGGACTGATGATGTGGTGTTTGACCCGGAAAAAGAGAAGGAGCACTTTCGGGTCAAGGAATATAAAAAGGCCTGTTGGAGACCCAGCAATGAGAGAGCTGGAGTTGGGTGGTTGGGTAACGAAGCTGCTGGGAGTGGAGGATTATTGTTATTGTATTAATTATTGATATTGTGTAATTGTGGAGAGCGTGGTGTTTTGTGCACTTTATTTGAAGAAAATATTAAAATTCTTCTTGGTGCTTTTAAATGTGCATCCTGGACGTCTGTCTGTGGGGTTTCACGGGGCAACAGCGACCCCTAGCGTCCACAATATATATGTATATATATAAATTGTGACAGATAGGGGGCGCTATCGCTCCCTTGAACCCTCGGATCAAAAGCCAGACACCAGGTAAAAGTCCAATAATTATTTTTATTAGGACAAATACGTGCACCAAGCACCCTCCACTCCACTATACTCATAAACAATAACAATTCTACAATAATCAATCAATCCTCCACTCTCCCAGACGCATTGCCACCCTTCCACCCAGCTCAGCTCAAAGCTCTGGTGTTTCTCAGAGTCTTTTATAGTCCTTGACCCGGAAGTGTTTCCCAGCCTTCAGTCCATGTGACTCCTTATCACTTCCGGGTCAGATAAAAAGTCCTCTCCTTCATCCTGGAAGTACGTCATCTCCCTTGTCGCTGTGACTAAGACATACTTCCGGGATATAGGGCACAAACGACTCTCTGAATCTCCCTGCATTGTCCTCTGTTGGCCCCTTCGGTATCCAGCAGGGATGTAAAGGAAAACTCCATCGTCCATGATTCCCTGCTGGTATCCGGGGCACCTCCATGCTGCAGGGAGAGCTCCATCTGGCGGCCCGGGGGTATTGGCCGGGATGAAAGGCCGTCCGTATCCCACAATATATATATATATATATATATATATATATATATACATTGCTCAAAAAAATTAAAGGAACACTTTTTAATCAGAGTATAGCATCAAATCAATGAAACTTCTGGGATATTGGTCAGTTAAGTAGCAAAGGGGGTTGTTAGTCAGTTTCAGCTGCTTTGGTGTTAATGAAATAAACAACAGGTACACTAGAGGGGCAACAATGAGATGACCCCCAAGACAGGAATGGTTTAAAAGCTGGTGGCCATTGACAGTTTTCCCTCCTCATCTGTTTTTTCACTAGTTTTGCATTTGGCTATGACCAGTGTCACTACTGGTAGCATGAGGCGACACCTGGACCCTACAGAGGCTGCATAGGTAGTCCAACCTCTCCAGGATGGCACATTAATATATGCCATTGCCAGAAGGTTTGCTGTGTCACCCAACACAGTCTCAAGGGCATGGAGGAGATTCCAGGAGACAGACAGTTACTCTAGGAGAGCTGGACAGGGCCATAGAAGGTCTTTAACCCATCAGCAGGACCGGTATCTGCTCCTTTGGGTAAGGAAGAACAGGATGAACACTGCCAGAGCCCTACAAAATGACCTCCAGCAGACCACTGGTGTGAATGTCTCTGACCAAACAATCAGAAAAAGACTTCATGAGGGTGGCCTGAGGGCCCGACGTCCTCTAGTGGGCCCTGTGCTCGATTCGTATTTGCCATAGAATACCAGAATTGGCAGGTCCACCACTGACACCCTGTGTTTTTCACAGATGAGAGCAGGTTCACCCTGAGCACATGTGACAGACGTGAAAGGGTCTGGAGAAGCTATGGAGAATGTTATGCTGTCTGTAACATTGTTCAGCATGACCAGTTTTGTTGTGGGTCAGTGATGGTCTGGTGAGGCATATCAATGAAGCGACACACAGACCTTTACAGACTAGACAACTGCACCTTGACTGTCATTAGGTATTGGGATGAAATCCTTGGACCCATTGTCAGACCCTATGCTGGTGCAGTTGGTCCTGGGTTCCTCCTGGTGCACAACAATGCCCGGCCTCATGTGGCAAGAGAATGCAGGCGGTTCCTAGAGAATGAAGGAATTGATACCATTGACTGTTCACCATGCTCACCTGACCTAAATCCAATAGAACACCTCTGGGACATTATGTTTCTGTCCATCCGACACTGGCAGGTTGTATATCAGACTGTCCAGGAGCTCAGTGATGCCCTGGTCCAGATCTGGGAGGAGATCCCCCAGGACACCATCCGTCATCTCATTAGGAGCATGCCCTGACATTGTCAGGCATGCATACAAGCACATGGGGGCCATATAAACTACTGTGTACGATTTGGAGTTCCTGCAATGAAATTTCAGCTCACATGCCACATCATTTTTTCACTTTGATTTTCAGGGTGTCTTTGAATTCAGCCCACTAGGTTGGTAATCTTCATTTCCATCAAACAATGTGGCATCCTTTCATTCCTAACACATTACCCAGTCCATATCAGTAGAAATATCCAGCATGATTTTTTTTCCCATTCAGATCTGACGTGTTTTCAAAGTGTTCCTTTAATTTTTTTTTGAGCAGTTTATATATATAGTCATATATATAAAAAATAGTTTCATTTTATACATATAAAATAGTTTCATCATCTCAGAAACAGTTGTCCTGCTGGGATTTTCATGCACTACAGTCTGTACAGTTTGTGGAGCATGGGGTGATAAATAAAATCATTCTGTGAATGGCCATTCTCTGAGGGAGAACATCTTGTTAATGAAAGGGGTCAAATAGCCTGACTTCTTCAAGTTAACAGAAAGGCCGCAAATACTCAACATCTCTTTAAAACAGAAGAACATCTCATCAGACTGTGAATGGCTACAGCAGCATGAGACCAATGTGGGTACCTATTTGATCAAATAATAAGTGGAAGATAAGAGTACGCTGATTATGTGATCCCCGAAATCAGATAACTGAAAACTGAAAAATTGTCATCTGGTCTGATGAATATTGATTTCTGCTGTGACATACTGTTTGCAGCGTCACACTTTGACATTATCAGCAAAATGACTTGTGCCATCAGTATAAAACTGATGAGCTTAATGATGTGGGGAATGTTTTCTTGGCACACTTTAGGAATTCTAATACCAACTGAGCATCCTTTGGAAGCATTACTGCTTTCTGTATGCATTAGTTTATGGACATGGTCATTTTTTCAGTTTGATTCTTTCAGTGGGTAATGCACCATGTCACAAAGAACTCATTTTTTCAAGTATGTTCCACAAATGTAACAGTGAAGACAACTGTCTGCACAGTCCCGATATCCCCATCTACCAAAGATCCTTTGGGTTGAGTTGGAACAGATGACTAACAGTAAGGATGACTGAAAAATCTGCAGAAACTGCATTATGTTGTCCAGACAACATGGAACAAAAATCCATAAGTAATATTTCCAGCACTTTGTTGAATCCATGCCTCAAAGAATCCTGGCTGTACCACCCAGTACTTAATAGGTATACCTAATAAAGTGGCCACTGTGTATACTATATGACCATGTTATCGAAGAGCTGTTTATAATTATTAAATAGAAACAAGATTGAAACTCAAGTGAAGAAATTCCATTTTTATACCAAAAAGTCAAAAGATAGAAATGGTTAAGTAGTGCAGTTGTTCTCAAATTCAGTCTTTGGGACCCACTGATGCTGCAGATTTTTGTTCTAACAAATCGGACAGTAAATGAATGATTTTAAATTGATTTTCATTGTTTAATTAGATGGGTATTTTTCTTTTATTCTGCATTCAGAAAAGCATGGTTGTGTGATATTTACATTTACAAGAAATAGTACACCAGCCACCATAAAAATAAAACCTCACACTGTTCCAGTGTGGTGCTGAGGTGTCACTAGCTGCACTTGGGTCCCAATCCAGGTGGTTCAGCATGTGGTGGGTGCAGCAATGCGCTATCAGCGTGCACTCGCATATTTTCGACATAGCTTTAAATGCTTAAATTTATTCATTTTTCTATTAATTTGTTGTCTCTCTGTTGAGTTTGCTCCATTAATTGCAACCTAACAATGACAGTTATTGACAAATGGAGTGAACACCTGAACAGATGATCCTGAAACCTTAATGGCTGAAGCTACTTTAAGGTCTTAACCAATTAGGTAGTTATTCTGAGGAGATGTGCTTTAGAGGGGAAATAGTTCTATCATAAAATCTAGACA